>NC_084606.1:39632847-39775347 GCF_033807715.1 Cololabis saira
TTTTAGTGACCAATAGACTACTTACTTCCATTTCGGACTGTAAGTATGATGCAATAGTTGTATCGGACCACGCGTCCGTTTCCATGAACATTTATTTTCAGAAGTTCAATAATATGAGGCCACCATGGCGTTTAGATACACACTTGCTATTGGATAGTAATTTTGTAAATTTTCTCAGTAAGCGGATTGATTTCTTTTTTCAAATCAACAAAACTCCAGAGGTAACAGCCTCTGTGTTATGGGAGACAATGAAAGCGTTTATTAGAGGAGAGATTATCTCCTATAAAACTTATCAAAAAAAATCTGCAAAGGAGAAATTAGCCAAGATATCTCAGCGCATTGCAATTTTGGACTCTTTGTATGCCGCCTCTAAACAACCAGATACCTATAAGGAACGCATGGCCTTGCAAGCGGAGTATGATCTCATTATGTCACAGTTTACAGCTGAGTTACTACTTCGTTCAAGGTCACGATTTTATGAACAGGGAGATAGAACTAGTAAGCTTCTGGCTCATCGGCTGCGACAAATTTCAGCATCTCAGTTAATCCCTCGAATCGAAACTGGTGCAGGAGTGATGTCAGACCCTGTGGAAATCAATAGGACCTTCTTTGATTTTTATAAATTGTTATATTCATCGGATTTTTCTCATGCTCCCCCAGATCTGCTCTCTTTCTTCGATAAAATTGACACTCCTACTCTGGACCAGAACGTGGCGGGGGGATTGGAGCGTCCTATTACAGCAGGTGAACTTGCAGAAGCAATTAAATCGCTCCAAAGCGGTAAAAGCCCTGGCCCAGACGGCTTTCCGGCCGATTTTTATAAAGTATTCTGGAAGCAACTGGCTCCGCACCTGCTAGAAATGTTCACTGAATCTTTTACTTTGGGCACACTCCCCCACACCTTAAACCAGGCCCGTATATCGCTGCTCTTAAAGAAGGGTAAGAACCCCTTACAATGTGGTTCATACCGGCCCATTAGTCTGCTGAACGTTGACTTCAAATTGCTGTCTAAAGTACTGGCCAGACGCTTAGAAACCGTTCTCCCCTCTATTATATCGCTGGATCAAACAGGGTTTATTCGTAACCAACATTCCTTTTTTAATCTTAGGGGGGTATTTAATGTGGCTTATAGCCCTTCTCCATCTGCTCTGCCTGAAGCCTTGGTCGCGTTGGATGCGGAGAAGGCGTTTGACAGAGTGGAATGGAATTATTTGTTTTTTATTCTGGGAAAATTTGGTTTTGGGGAAAAATTTGTTTCATGGGTTAGATTATTGTACGCCTCGCCACTCGCCTCTGTTAGAACGAATAACACAAATTCTGAATACTTTCATTTAGGTCGTTCTACAAGACAGGGTTGCCCATTAAGTCCTCTTTTATTTGCCCTTGTGATGGAACCTCTGTCGATCGCCTTACGGTCTAACCCCGATATTCGCGGTATAATTAGACATAATGTGGAGCTGAAGGTAGCCTTGTACGCGGATGATCTTTTGCTGCTTCTGTCTGATATAGCGCGTTCCATTCCTGCGGCCCTCTCGGTTTTAGATGCTTTCAGTAAGGTTTCGGGATATAAACTGAACCTTGACAAAAGCGAATTATTCGCTGTGAATAAGCAGGCAAGAGAGTTTCCACTTAGACAGTTTCCATTTAAGGTCTCGAACTCTGGTTTCACTTATCTTGGTGTGTATATAGCTGACACACAGGCTAATCTGTATAAGAAAAATTTTCTCTCTCTGCTCACACGAATTAAAGATGACTTTGAGCGGTGGTCCCTCCTAAATCTCTCTGTTGCGGCTAGGATCAATACAGTTAAAATGAATATTTTTCCACGTTTTCTTTACTTATTTCAGTGCATCCCAATTTTTCTTCCTCTCTCTTTTTTTCGTAAGTTAGACAGCCTTATCCTGGATTTTGTTTGGAACAAAAAGACTCCTAGGTTGAGCCGCCAAGTATTACAAAGACCCAAAGTCGCAGGTGGAATGGCGTTACCTAACTTTTTATACTACCACTGGGCGACCACTGTTAGGAATTTAAATTACTGGATTCAGTACGAAAACATTGGGGTCCCCCCATCGTGGTTGGTCATGGAGGCGAACTCAGCTCATCCGGTATCCTTGAAGGCCTTGTTATACTCACCCCCTCACTCCTCTACCTCTGGTTTTGCTAAAAATGTAATGGTGGCCTCTTGTCTTAAGACCTGGGCTCAATTTAGACGCCATTTTGGCCTGCATAGATTCTCTGTCGGGGCCCCGTTGTCAGCGAATCACGCATTCCCGCCGTCTTTACTGGACAATTCCTTTGCTTTATGGGCCAGGCTGGGCATAAAAACCGTAAGAGACATGTATGTTGACTCAATTTTTGCATCGTTTCAACAACTTGTCGATAAATTCTCACTCCCTAAGGGACAATTTTTTAGATACCTGCAAGCGCGGCATTGGGCCCGTACTGCATTCCCAGAATTCCCAGCTCTACCTAATCCTTCAAATTTTGAGATGTTCCTGAGACCTCTAACCTCATTGAGGGGGGCAATCTCGGTAATTTATTCAAATATTTATGACCTTCATCTGGACTCCTCAACTACGCTTAAAACAGCCTGGGAAGCAGATTTAGGTGCGAAAATCCTCGATGAGGAGTGGGTGGAATTTTGAGAAGAGTACATAAGTCTTCAATTTGTGCTAGACATAGTTTTATGCAATGCCGGATCATACATCGGGCTCACTATACCAAAGCGCGGCTCGCAAAAATGTTTGACACAGTGTCTCCTCTGTGTGACCGATGTCACCAGGCCACCGCAAGCTACATACACATGTTTTGGAGCTGCCCCTCGTTGAAAAGATTTTGGTCTGATATTTTTTTTACATTATCCAAAGTAATGGGTAAAGATGTCGCCCCTAATGCTCTAACCGCCCTGTTTGGTGTGTGGCCTTCGCAATCTGTTCTTTCTCCTGCTAACAAAGACTTGACTGCATTTACAACCCTGCTGGCCAGGAGGCTGATCCTGCTGAGATGGAAATCAACAGCCCCACCCACCCATACGAGCTGGATTAAAGAGGTGCTTTACTTTCTTAAACTGGAGAAGATCAGACTGACCCTCTCTAATAGATCTGATTCATTTGATGTGACTTGGAACTCCTTTGTGTCTTATGTGAACAGCGCGGAATGTAAGATCTCTTTAGACTGAAAGGGGACTGTCAACATTTTATTTTGCATGATGCACATACGGTTATTTATGTATTCTATTTTTGCTAAGTAACTCTTCATATTTTGTTTTTCTTGTGCTTGAATAGGGTAGGTGCCAGGGGGGGTGGGGGGAGGGATGGAGAGGTTGAGTCTTGTTTTACGGCTCTGTTATTTTTTACAATTGTTGATCTTGTGAACCATTGTATTTTTTTATGTGAAAACCATAATAAACAGATTGTTAAAAAAAAAAAAAAAACATTCAAAAGTTATGCCAAAAAATAGGGGCTTTCAAATATTGACCAATCAGAAGAAGGGGCGGGGCTAATTCAGGCCAATGAAGGTCAAGGACTCAGAGTCCAATGACACCACCCACGACTCTTTGTCAAACCATTCAAAAGTTATGGCAGGGAAAAGTTTTTTAGGTGGCGCTGTTCAACCATCTTGCCACGCCAATTAATGCAAACCATGAAATATCAAATTTATCGCCAGGCCTGGCTTGCATGCAAAATTTGGTGACTTTTGGGGAACTATCAAATATGGACCAATCAGATGAAGGGGGGTGCGCTTTTTGGCGTCTAGCGTTGCCACGGTAACACTTTTGAAAGAGAAAAGTAATGCGCCTTGTTGCAGGATGGAGACGCACATTTTGATGTATAACACACCTGGGTGCACGTTACGGTTACGGATGTGATTATACGATTTACACAGATTTGAGTTGCAGTATATACATGGGTGATTGAAGATATTACCATATTTACATGAGTGTGGAGGAATCTACAGTAGTGCGATGAGGTAGTTAAAAGGTAAAAAAGTAAAAAGACCAGTGCAAATATATTATAAACAGTTGTGCAGAATGGTGCAAAGAGTCAGTGGGTACTAGCCCCGTTCACTTCTGGGGGGGTGGAGGGATTGATGTGTGTGTGAAAGGGGGGTCAGAGTTCAGCAGGGAGACAGCTGTGGGGAAGATGCTGTTCCTGAACCTGGTGGTTCGTGTACAGAGACTCCTATAGTGCCTCCCAGAGGGCAGGAGGGCAAACAGTCTGTGTGGATCCCCAGGAATTTGAAGCTGGTCACACGTTCCACTGCCACACCGTTGATGTGGATGGGTGGAAGAGTGACAGCATTCTTCCTGAAGTCCACAATCAGTTCTTTGGTTTTTGAAGTGTTGATCCTCAGGTTATTGTCCTCGCACCACTCAGCCAGGTGATCCACCTCCTCCCTGTAGGCCAACTCATCGTTGTTCCTGATGAGGCCAATCACGGTGGTGTCGTCCGCAAACTTGATGATGGCATTGGAGCCATGTACAGGTCTGCAGTCGTGGGTGAAAAGAGAGTAGAGGAAGGAGGAGCAGTGGTGGTCTAACCGGACAAGTTGTGGCCTGTTGGTCAGAAAGTCCAGTAGCCAGTTGCAGATGGGAGCTGTGATGCCCAGGTCCGCAAGTTTGACTACTAACTTTGACGGGATGACAGTGTTGAATGCTGAACTGAAGTGCATGAACAGCATTCTGGCATAGGTGTTGTTGTTGTCCAGGTGTGAGTGGACAGAGTGCAGCGCTGTGGAGACTGCATCCTCTGTGCAGGCAGGATTTGAGGTGTGCCAGGACCAGCTGCTCTAGGCACTTGGAGATGATGGGGGTGAGTTAGAGATGATGAGGCTGAGTTAGAGATGATGGGAGTGAGGGGCACTGGGCGGTAGTCGTTGAGACACGCTGGTGTGGAGCTCTTCGGTACCGGCACAATGGTGGTGGATTTGAAGCAGGTGGAAACAACAGCACAGGCCAGGGGCAGGTTGAATAAGTCCGGACCCCCGCCAGCTCCACAGCGCATGCTCTGAGCACACGTCCAGGGATGCCATCAGGGCCTGCAGCTTTGTGTGCGATGGTCCGGCTCAGCACTGCTTCAACATCAGTGGGGGAGAGTGTTAGTGGCGGGTGGTTGGCAGTCAGCTCTGCCCTTATTGCTGGAGCATGGTTATCCTTCTCAAAACGAGTGTAATTTGAAGCTCGTTTTGATCATATACCAAAACTAATCAACTTCATCTCAACCTATATTCAATATAATTTAAATTCAGTTTTATTTCTATAGCCTCCATTAGAACAGAAGTTGTCTCTAGGATATTTCCAGAGACCAGAACATGAACCCCCGAGCAATTATTACATAAACAGTGGCAAGGAAAAACTCCCCTCTAGGAGGGAAGAAACCTGGACCAGGACCTGGATCATAAGGGGGTAGAAACCTGGACCAGGACCTGGATCATAAGGGGGTAGAAACCTGGACCAGGACCTGGATCATAAGGGGGAAGAAACCTGGACCAGGACCTGGATCAAAAGGTGGAAGAAACCTGGACCAGGACCTGGATCATAAGGGGGTAGAAACCTGGACCAGGACCTGGATCATAAGGGGGGGCCCTCCTGTTGGAGGCCAGCCAGATATATCTAGTGAAGAACTTGGGATTTCATACCTTTTTCCAGATCTTTGACGGAGATCTGGAATTGCTGAGGCGGCGATCGATTCTTTCCGTCCAACAAGTGAAACACAAAGAAGTCCTGTCTCTCGGGACCCGTGTGGACGTAGCGCAGACGGTTCATGTCCACCGCTGCCTGGGTGCAGTTCCGCCCAGCTGTCAGGGTCACCCAGGTCTGGCCTTCCTGAGACAGGAATAATCAGAGTCGGGAGCATGAGACCTCCCAGTATCATGTATCAGTATCATATGTTTAAATCCACCTGTTATTGATCAAAGGTCTGTTGGGAGATGGTCCTTTGAACAGTATTCCTCTTAAAAAAGTAGAATCTACGCAAAGATACCCAATGTTGTATCATTAGATCTTTGATTGTTACAGTAGAACAAAATCAGGACTTGAAACACGCCACAAAAATATAAGAACACAGAGGGGATTCATCTCTAATCTCTAAAGTCCCCTCCAGGGGATGCAAGAGGAAAACATAAAACATACATAGGAAGCCTTTTTGATGATATGACGATGCTTTAAAGGTCGGGCTGGGAGCGCTAGCTCCCCGGCCACATGCCGCGCCGACAGCCCGCTGAGTCCACACCATCATCTTGAAGTTTGCATCATGACCTCTCCTCAGCTGCAGGTTTACCTGGCCGATCTTCCACCCACTTGTCAATTGACTGATTGTCGCAACGTTTCTTCATTTTTCTCCGCTATTTTTGTCTTTTTCGAGACAGGGGTTCGCTTTAAAGATATATGGCGCCATCTAGCGTTGTGAATGGGTATAATGTCTAGACCCCGAATGTAAGACGACCCCCACTTTTTCAGTCTTATTTCAATCCAAAAAACACGGTCTTATATTCGGGCCAATGGGGTAACATATCAATGAAACATCATATCACGGCTCTAGTGCGTCGAGAAGACGGCGAAATCCTTCGTCTTCTCCAGCTGACAGTGGCTGGTCGTCCAGAGCTAGATAATGGATTTGAGCCTCCATTATTTTAACGACCGTGGGTTGTCTCTTGTCTCTTGCCATTGCCTGTCTCCTTTGCAGAACCTTAGCTTATGTTGCTGTTGTGTTCTTACAGTAGCATTAGTAACCTCTGTATCCTCAGCTTTATGATGCGTCTTGAGATGTTTTATCAAGTTTCTGGTATTAAACGACGTATTCTCCTTCCCTCCTCTTGACACCTTAGCAGCAGTAGCTTCAGTCTGTCTTGCTTCTGTTGTCGTCCCTTATTTTGAAATATGTCTACACTGCTGACGTCCCGCTGCAATAAATGTCGCTATCTTGCCTGAAACGGCGCTGCCAGTCTCACTCATGTATCACTCTCTTCTCTCTCATGTATCACTCTCTTCTCTCTCATGTATCACTCTTCTCTCTCATGTATCACTCTCCTCTCACTCATGTATCACTCTCCTCTCACTCATGTATCACTCTCCTCTCACTCATGTATCACTCTCTTCTCATCACCACGCTGACTGCAGCTCAACATCTCCCCCTAGAGTAGACATGGGCAAACTACGGCCCCCGGGCCACATGCGGCCCGTTAAGCTTTTTAATCAGGCCCGTCCAAATTATAATAAAAACCTTGTTCATTTTCCACCTTTCCTGCAATGCCCATGTTTCCCCAATAGATGGCGCATGCAAACTCAAATACATTGACCGTTGTTGGAGTGGCGCGTATTTCATTTAGTTTCATGTCGCCATTCGAGCCCTTCTGTAAAAAAAACGCGCAAAACAGTGATTCAGAGAGCGCGCGGTCAGGATAATCCATCCATGATTTTGCGGGGTTTAACACAATTACACCATTGATCTTGAGTATTTCGTTGAGTAATAGTATGTTTTAAAAGTTGAAAGTGATTCCATTCATTTTCTTAATAAATGTTGATTTCTTTAACTTTGCACCTTCGATTGAAACGTATTACAGTTTTTTACGATTGAATAAACACTAAAATCTAAAGTTTTGCCCAATTATCAACACCTTACACTCAAGGAGCAAAACTCGGCCCCAGATTTGCACCACTGTAAGCACAATGAGTCCATTCACACTTTGTGCAAAACAATACACACAGTGATTTGAAACACTAACACACACGTCTATGCATTAGACACAGAAGTATATCAAGATGTCACTTCCTTGCACTTCTAAAGCACTGACTGTCAAATTACCACACCTATGAGCCAGTTGATTGAACACTGCCATTAGGTGTGCAAACACAAGATTGCTTAATTGTAGACACACCAATCAGGTTTACTGTAAGCACTATAAAAATGCAGCAGGTGATTTCACCAAACTTAACCAAAATGGAAGGAAGAGGAAGAGTGAGGATGAGAGGGGGAATCGGAGAAGGAGGAGAAGGAGGCAGAGGCCGTGCCAGAGTGCATACTGCACACATAACCTTTTTTTTTTTACATGTAAATGTACTGTACACTAAATCTATGCCGAACTACACAATCTTGTCTTTCACTGTATTTTAGAGAGTTTTACAAATGGATGCTGAGGCCATTCAGCATGGGTTCATCTACATAGACGAGGCAGGGTTCAACCTCTCAAAGGTCAGAAGGAGGGGAAGAAATGTAATTGGCCAGAGGGCAATTATAAGTGTCCCGGGGCAACGTGGGGGTAACATCACTTTTGTGCGGCAATCACCCAGAATGGGGTCCTCCACCGCCATGCCAACATGGGTCCGTATAAAACACCTCACATCCTTACATTTTGTCACCTGGGACAATGTTTCATTCCACCGCTCTGCACTGGTTCAGAACTGGTTTACGCAGGACCTACATTACACAGTCCTTTTCCTGCCACCATATTCTCAATTTCTTAACCCAATTGAAGAATTTTTCTCTGCATGGCGGTGGAAGGTTTACGATCTGCACCCCCTGGCTCGGGTAGCCCTCATTCAGGCCATGGAGGAGGCCTGTGACCAGATTGAGGCCACAGCCATACAGGGGTGGATACGGCATGCACAGCGATTCTTTCCCCGCTGTCTTGCGAATGAGGATATCGCCTGTGATGTGGATGAAATTCTCTGGCCAGATCCAGCTAGGAGAAGAGACCAACAGTAGCAATTTATGTGCCGTGTTTTCTTTTTTTTTTTGGGGGGGGGGGGGGGCGGTTTGTACAGGATAAAATGTTATGTTCATGGAAACTGGGAAATGCTTTTTTTTTTTCGCCATGTTGGCTTGAGTATATGGAAAAAAATAAATAACATTGTAAACAGCATTAGTCTTGTCTCCTGTGTGGTGTCTACAGTAATGCATACAAGTGTGTTTAGTGTTCACTGTGTATTGTTTTGCAAAAAGTGTGAGCAGACATTGTGTTTACAGATGTGCAAATCCGAGCAATGTTTTGCAAATTCACTGTGTGCTTCACCCATACTACTCTATGCACTTAGAAGCAGAATTAGCCGAAAGTGTTTAAGGTTTTCAACAGCAGAGTGTAACTGGTGCAAACAGAGTTAAGTCATATGCAACGTGTGTGTTTCATATGGTAAAAAAATATGGTTTTGATAAGTTAGTGTATAGTTTTTACAAGAGTGGTTCATTTTGCAAAGGAGCTAAGGTGTTTTGCTAATTGGGTATGTGGTTGTGCTATTCGTGTGTTGGGTTTTGCTAAACAAAACAAAACAATCAAAATTGTGTTTATTCAATCGTAAAAAACTGTAAAAACAGAAATAATCTCCAGGTTGGATAAATCCAAATGCGTACACTATGCTATTTTAATCTATTTACATTTTCTTCTTCCGAGCATTGTGCAAAATAGTGTGTAATATCTTGCATATTCCTTGAGACAAACGTATTACAGTTTTTCACAATTGTTTAAACACATTTCCTGATTGACTACCTCACTTTCTCAAAACTCTAAACAAAAATTGGAAAACTCACACACAAAATGCAAAATCCTACACTTCTCTTGCAAAAGCACACTCTACCCTCAAAACAGTGTTAACTCTTCACTAAATGGTATTTCCTTCTCAAATGCCAAACACATACGTCATTTGAGTAGACATTTCTAAGCACCCACTGAACACTGATGTGCAGAATGGAAGACACTATAGTATGAATGGAAAACACTATATGAATGTCTCAGTAGAATCATGCATTTGTATGTTCAGTGTTACACCTTCAGCTGTTGGATGTAATATATCACCATATAGTATTATTATGTATCAAATAGAAAACAACACACAATTCTTTACTGTAACAACAAATCATATTTTTTTTTATTTTTTTCATCCCTGGCTGGCCACAGGACCTCATCCACGTCGCAGGCGATGTTCTCCCTGGCCGAGCATCGGGGGAAGAATCTCCTACAATGCCGCATGAAGCCTTGACAGGCCTCAGCAGTGACATCGCTACATGCGTCCTCCATGGCCTGCAGCAGTGGGATCCCTGTCTGAGGATTTCTCTCGTATACCTTCCATCTCCAGGCAGAGAAGAACTCACCAATTGGGTTGAGGAAGGGAGAGTATGGAGGGAGATATAGGACATTACAGTTTTTCTTGATTGCCTAAGCATGATTTTCAAAACAGGGCCCGTGGTTTCAAAACACTACACACAATTAGCACAACAACACACCAAATTAGCAAAACACTACAGATCCTTTGCAAAATTAAACACGCTTGTAAAAACTATACACTTCTTTTTAAAAACCACACTTTGTTACCATATGAAACAAACACGTTTCACATTACTATACTCTGTTTGCACGAGTTACACTCTGCTGTGATAAACCTAAAACACTTTTAGCACTTCTACGTCCCTATGATTAGAGTAGGCTACTATCAACAAAGTACAAATATACAGTTTTTCTTGATCGTTTTTGCCCATTTTTCCATTCACAGTTTACTTTTTCAAAACAGCTCACACAAAGCCCTTAACAGAAGCTGAAATAACCAAAACACTTTATGATGTTTGCAGAATGACACCACTTTCTCAAAACTTGTCACACATCCATCAAAACCAAACTTTTCCATCAAACCTAGAATTTTTTCTCAATTGAACATGTGTGTTTTCTCATTTATTTACTGTAACGATGGATAACAAAATTGAAACCACAGCTATCAATATCAACTTTTGTTCAACACCCTCATAGTATTGACTATTTTACAACTGACAACATACTACAATTTGGGTTTTGTATTGAGCACTCTAACTTAGTTATATAACTTATATAACTATATAACAGAGTATTTACAGTAAAATCAGAAAATGTGTATACAGTAAAATATTGTAGATCTGTTTTTGTATTGCTGAAGTTCCTGTCAACACCATTGATTTACATTTGTTCTACTGTGTACAAAATGTCAAGATTCTGACAGAAAAATATTTATTGCAGTACTTGTCACATGCACATACTGTAAGCAATCAAAATGACAGGGTTCAATATGCAGTACAACAAAGGTCAATTCTCAAAGAAAGTACTGTAAATGAAACACAATCAAATGAAACCCTGTAAATATGAAAAAAATAAAAATACAGGAAAATTACGCATTGTCGACACGGGCCTGACGATCAGGCCACATGTCCTCGTCCACGTCCTCCTCCATCCATGCTTGGTGTCAACTTCAAGCTATTGACCTCTTTGATAGGTTGAGGACTACTTGCTTTGGTTTTGCAAAGAGAGTTCACACAGGTGCTGATAATTTTTAGAATTGAGAGAGCAGTTCCAATTTGCTGCTACAAAGGGTCTGCAATGTGTTGCCATGGTAAATCAGTTATGTTTTGTGTCTCTTTGTGAGAAGTGTGTTAACTGTTTTGAAAAGTGTATTACAGTAAAAGTCAAAGAAAATTGTGTGAAAGCAATGAGAAATAGTTAACCGATTCGCCAGAGAGGACTCTTGCTGTGCAAAGAAGGTGTGAGCATTAGATAAAGTTGACCCATGATGTGCAAAATGTGTCAAAGCAATCGAGAAAAACTGTAGTCTTTCTCTGACTCTTGTGCTTGGAGACCAATGAGCTCACCTGCTGCTTTCTATAGTGTAGATACACCTGATTGGTGTGTCTACATTTAAGCAAACAAGTGTTTGCACACCTGATGACTGTGTTGAACCAACTGGTTGGACGGTGTGCTAATTTGACAGTCAGTGCTTTGGTATTGCAAAGAAGTGACTTTATGATAGATTTTTGTGTCTAATGTACGTTTAGTGTGTTTAGTGTTTTGAAAATCACTGTGTGTAGAGTTTTGCAACAAGTGTGAGGTTGACAATGTGCTTATAGTTGTGCAAATATGGGCTGATGTTTTGCTTCTTGAGTGTAAGGTTTTGCTAATAGTGTACTACTTTTAATTTTAGTGTGTAAGCAATCGAAAAAAACTGTAACTTCTGGATGGACCCTGAACCACTCTTTTGCATGTTTGAAAGACAGTCCTCAGTGAAAATCTGTTAATAAATCGGGTTGTACATTTCTTTACGTGTTCTTACTGTGCTATGAGGTTTGTACACACTACATGCAATCCAGCCCAAACACTCCATCCAAATGCTCCCGGCCCCTCTGTCAAATGTTAGAATGCATTGTGGCCCGTGAGTCAAAAGGTTTGCCCACCCCTGCCCTAGAGTCACTAATCAGTACCTACAACAACAATGAAGTATCGGTGCGTGGTATCGGAGAATTTTGGCAAGTACGAGTATATGAAAGCAGTATCGGCCCTGATACCGATACCAGTATCGGGGCATCCCTACTTATGACAATCCACCGACCTTAAGCTGCAGGATTCCTTGAGTTGGAAGACGCTCAAATATGTACGCGACCTCAGAAGAGGGGTTATCTCCGTCCAGGGTGAACAGCGTAACGCTGGATATAATCCTGGTTTCTCCTGGCTCCACCTCCAGGCCGTTGTTCCTGAAGACCAGGACGACACAAACATCACCTTTCTGCTCAGTCTGTCATGTGATCAATTATGGTCAGTACTCGAGTTGTAAAAATAAATCAGGGGGGGTGGTGGATTTTATCATATGGGGACAGATAATTTGTACTGATTACAAATAATATAATATATTACAAATAATAGCAGGGACCAAAACAGCTGCAGAAATACTGCAGGAATGACATAGCAGCAGTTAAATGCAGCCTTCTGTAAGCTTTAAATATCCACTGGGCTTACATCAAATACATCAAAACACAACAATAAAAAACACTTTTCTGAACTTATCAATATGACTCTGTCCTTCACAGGATAAGTAAAATGGATCACTGCAAAAACTCTAAATCTTAACAAGAATATTTGTCTTATTTCTAGTTAAAATGTCTCATTTTAGTAAAAAAATCTCATTACACCTAAAACAAGACTCATCACTGGAAAAAACAACAATTTTCACCTGTTTCAAGTAGATTTTCACTTGAAAAAAGTAGAAAAATGGAACTAACTCTAGTTTTCATTCATACCAGACTAGACAATCCAACCAGCTGCATGTCCCACTATATAGTACCACCAGGGGTCAGTTCTCCTTAAAATACCAAGGTGTCTCCCTATGAAATGCCCATTCCCATCTAATGACCAACTCATCCTCTCTGTCCACCTACAAAAGAAGTGTAATTAATAAATTAATTACCCAAGTAAGAAACTAAAGGAAAGAGATATACCATTGATATGATGATTATGCCTTACCTGTGTTGCTTTGCCAATCTTTTGTCTCGTTCTCTCTGTTTTAGTATTCACTTTTATTGTATTAGTATTTTAACTTTCTGCAGTTATTTTTATTTACTCTGCTTGTTGATTGTTTTTTTCTTGTTTGTCTTCTTTTGCTGTTTATTTTGTTTTTGTTTCTGTTCTAGTTTTACTTTCTAATAATAAACAAGTCATGTAATGTCCTGTAAACGGCGAGGTCCTTGCATAAGCCCCCCTAGGGTTTCTGTCCTCACGTGCACAACCACTACCTGTTATCTTTCCTCTGGAAATGAATTATCATGTCATGTTTATGTATACATTTATGTTGTGCAAATCAAATAAAATAAAAAAATAAAAAAATCTGTCAGTTGAACAAGATTTTTTTGCTTGTAATAAGAAGATAAATCTTGTCTCACTGGCAGATTTTCCTACTTATTTCAAGTGAAAATGTACTTGAAACAGGTGAAAATTGTCAAATAAGTTATTTTTCTGGTGTTATTTTTCTGGTGATGACTCTAAATGTTGAATAGCAGTAAAACCACATTCATTGATGAAATGACATAAGGGATGGAAAGGGGGGATGACAGTTTTACAGGGGGGATGATTTGGACCGTTTTTATTTCAGGGGGGATGATTTGGAGCGTTTTTATTTCAGGGGGGGATGATTTGGACCGTTTTTATTTCAGGGGGGGATGATTTGGACCGTTTTTATTTCAGGGGGGATGATTTGGACCGTTTTTATTTCAGGGGGGATGATTTGGACCGTTTTTATTTCAGGGGGGGATGATTTGGACCGTTTTTATTTCAGGGGGGATGATTTGGACCGTTTTTATTTCAGGGGGGGATGATTTGGACCGTTTTTATTTCAGGGGGGGATGATTTGGACCGTTTTTATTTCAGGGGGGATGATTTGGACCGTTTTTATTTCAGGGGGGATGATTTGGACCGTTTTTATTTCAGGGGGGGATGATTTGGACCGTTTTTATTTCAGGGGGGGATGATTTGGACCGTTTTTATTTCAGGGGGGATGATTTGGACAGTTTTTATTTCAGGGGGGAAGATTTGGACCGTTTTTATTTCAGGGGGGAAGATTTGGACTGTTTTTATTTCAGGGGGGATGATTTGGACTGTTTTTATTTCAGGGGGGATGATTTGGACCGTTTTTATTTCAGGGGGGATGATTTGGACTGTTTTTATTTCAGGGGGGATGATTTGGACCGTTTTTATTTCAGGGGGGGGATGCCATCCCCTTCACCCCCCTCAACTCCAGTAGTGATTATGGTAAAAAGTCAATGTGATGAAGATGTTTGTCTAACCTGATGATGCGAGGCTCCTCGTCGTTCACCGGCAGCACTTTGACCGCCACCTCTCTGCTCAGCCGGTGTTGGCCGTCAGTCAGCTGGAGGATAAAACCGTCCTCCATGTTCTCAGAGTTGTCGTGCATGTACACCAGATCCATACCTGTTGTAAAATATTGGTACACACTAGGGCTGTCAGTTTAGCGCGTTAATTAGATTAATTAATTACACTGCTAATTAACACTTTATGAAAATTAACACAATTAATTATGAGTGGCAAAATGCGTGAGTATTTTAAATGTGTCCCATTGAGGGAGCCGTAGTTCACTGGGCAGTAACAGGTCACTTCCCTCCTGCTGCTAGTCAAACTAACAAAGACCTGGACGACTCAGGGGAGACTCAGCTAATCTTTGCTAGGGCGACTCAGCAAATCTTTACTGGGCCTTTGAACGGCAAGTTTATGTATAAAAAGAAAGAAGACGGGACCAACAACAAGAACGTGGTGATTTGTACATTTTGTAAAAAAGAATGTTCCTATCAGCGGAGCTGTTCCAGCCTGAATTATCATTTAAACGCTAAACATGTCCGGACAAGTTCCACTGTAAACGTTACAGCTACTAGTACTTGAATCGCTGTATTGAGTCAGCTTTAGTTTTAATTTTGAATTGAGAGTCTGCTCAATTCAAGTATGAAGTATTGACACATCAAGCCTTGTAAATGAATACGATGATGGAAAACGTACCATTTGTAAGATCTGCCATGGTGAAGTGGATCATGGGGGAGAGGTCGGCTTCTCGTGTCCTTGAGGTTGGTTTTCCATGGCTGTGGTTGATGATTGTGCCATGTTCAGGAGGTCTGACGACAGTGAAGAGCAGGTCGCTCTTCGGGACGTCCAGATCTCTTGCATGCAACACCGACGAGCTCAGCTGCTTCATTTCTCCTTCTCGTACCTCATCACACAATGAAGTCAATCAATTTATGACCAAATCCTGTCAACAAAATCTGAGGGGAATGTCTCATTTGAATCTTTAGCGACCGGTCTATGATCATTAAAACTTACTGTGATGTTGCGAGCCATAAATTCTGGGATTTCATCATTGGTTGGGTTGATTATGATGTAGAAGGGGATGTGGACGGAGCTATGTTTGCCATCAGACACAGAGAGCATGAGCTGGTCGGCTGTGGGTTCCATCCTCTGGTGTCTGGACTGGACATAGTTAACATGGCCATCTATGATGTCTTTGTATGAAAAAGAAGCTGGAAAAAGGAGAAAATAGAAAATGGCAAATGAAACCAGATTCTTGACCCACCTGTCTCACATCCTGTCCTAACTGCATGCTCTCTGTCCTGAAACACTGAAAGCGTTATGGGCCCCCACATTATTTTGATTGACAGCTGAAACTCGCTTTTTAAAAGGCTGATTTATGGTTCCTTATATCATAAATCAGCCTATTCTCGCCACCCGCCCGTGCGCTCCTGAAAGAAACTCCTAAAATAACTCCTAAAAGAGTAAAGAGACAAGTAAAAGATGGGTGAGTACTTGTTATCTTCCTACGATTGTACTTTCTAAACAGAAAACAAGCTTGATATTGTGATATTTAAATGTTCTTCTATTTTTTTCCTGCCGCTCGCGTTGAAAGCCGGTTGAAAACGCTGTAGGAAACATCAGGATGAGGAACGGCTGATCCAGTTAGTTGAAATGAGAAGTTATCTCTATGATTCCTCCTCATTTCACTACAAAAACCTCAATAAAGTGGCAGAAAGAAATATTATCCTATTATTATCTCATTATTATATATTATCTTATTATTATATCTTATTGTTTTATCAGAACCTTCCAGCTCCCTGGCGATCTCCCTCCAGCAGCTGCCACTTTATTGAGGTTCTTGTATTGAAATGACTGTTTCCTACAGCGCTTTCCACCGGCTTTCAACGCGAGCGACAGGAAGAAAAATAGAAGTAGGGCGTCCGACAAAATGTTCAGCTCAAAACAGCGCACCACGTCGCGGAGTTTGGACAGTCCAATAGAAAATAAAGCAGTGGAATTGTTTTTGTCGCTGACGCTCGCTCGCATCGCATGCAGTTAGGACACGGTCTCAGGTGCGTGTAGTGTACCTGATTGCTCACCTATACTTATGCCTGTGTTGCTTTTCTCAAAGCCAGGACTGGGAAGGACATTTTCTATGTAACCAAACTGAGGAGGAGAAATCAGACTGATGACCAGATTATCTAAGGCCGTGTCCAAGTCAGAGGCCTTCAAATGGGAGGGAGTTATCCGGGAAGTCCCACCTTCATCCACCGTGAACATGTCTCCTTTAACCAAGAAAGAAATATTTCTGAATTTCTGCATGTTGAAAACAAATTGTAAAGGGTTTTTTGTCTTTTACCCACCTCTGGTTAATGATGGTGATTGGCTGTCAACTGGGAGCACCATGATCTGGAGGTCGTATACAGGCAGACTGTCCCGTAGACGAGCCGTGCTTCTGCTCCTAGGGAGGTTTCCTTCACCGCAGCATAAAGCAGAGCTCTCCGTCTCTCCATCAGAAATGACAAAAGTGACGGTGTCGTGACGAGGACTAAGTCCTATCTCCACTCCTAAAACCACATGAGAAACCCTTAACTTAAACTGGTGTTATCCATTCATTATTTGAAAAATATTTTACCATTGTCTGAAAGAAAACAAAAAGTTCATGTTGCAAAGGAAAGAGCTTGTCAGTTTTTTAGCTCCAGCCTCAGTTCTCCTATGATGACATAAAACTCAGAGCTGGACTGAGGTCCAAGGACATCTGACACGGTGCAGTTCACAATCCAGTTCAAAAGTCTAATTTCAAAACAGGGGTTTAACAAGAAAAAGTTAATAAAAGTCAAAATCAGAATCAGAATCAGGTTTATTTGGAAGTTTAGAAAAACAATGTATTTGACTTCGGATACACCGGCGGCGACACAGATGGTATTATGCGCCTGTTTTCCAAGGATAACACTGGGATAGGGGAGGAAAAATAATAATAATAATAATTATGACTTGGATTTATATAGCGCCCTTCAAGGCACCCAGAGCGCTTTACAGAGATCATTATTCATTCATACACATTCTCACTGGTGGTGATACGCTACATTTGTAGCCACAGCTGCCCTGGGGCAGACTGACAGAAGTGTGGCTGCCATATCGCGCCAAACGGCCCCTCCGACCACCACCAAACATTCATACACATTCACACACATTCACACAGGGCAAGGTGGGTAAGGTGTCTTGCCCAAGGACACTACGACAGCAACTGGGACGGAGCGGGATTCGAACCGCCGACCTTCAGATCATTGGACGACCCGCTCTGCCACCTGAGCTACTGCCGCCCCGGTGAAAATAAAACATCTTCACACTGTGTATAAATACGCAGTGTCAAGGTGCAAAAAACACCTTGGCACACATAGCAACACATCATCACGAAGATAGGCATGTGGGTATGGGGGGAGGGTTACTGGGGGGGGTCCCGGCACGGTGCATCCAAGTGAGCGCCGTGGCTTCATGGCGCTCGAACCCGGAGACTGTGTTGGGGGGGTCGATAAGAGGGGGGGCCGGGAAGGCGTTGAGAATGAGGGAGGTGTGGTTATCAGCAAGTGTGTGTGTGAGGTAAGTCCGTGAACTTTGCCCCAGAGCTGCTCCTCAGCTATTGTCCTTGATGCTATTAGACGGCCCGGTACAGTTCTGATACAGGTCCACAGATGTCCTGGGAAGGGGAGGGCTAGTGGGGGTGAGAGCATCTTGTTTTCATTCCTCCAGGGAGATTGTGACTGGAGCTGCCTGCCAGGCTGCTCTGTCAAGGCCAAAAAGACTTGAAACGCCACCTCATTGTGGTGGAGGTGTTTGTGTAACTGGAAAGATCCTAGGATCTATGTTGTCTGGGGCATTGCGCCCCTGGTAGGTTTTCCCAAGGCAAGCAGGTCCTAGGTGACGG
The DNA here is from genome assembly GCF_033807715.1 of Cololabis saira. NCBI lineage: Eukaryota > Metazoa > Chordata > Actinopteri > Beloniformes > Belonidae > Cololabis > Cololabis saira. Next base: position 39,651,341 of record NC_084606.1, read on the forward strand.
GCCAGACTAAGAGTGATTCACAGGCCAAACATGGATAGAAATAACTCAAGGACCATTATATCACCCAGATTGGCGTCACCGGAGCACCTCCCTGTAGCCAGGCCTGAGCTTGGGGCTCAAAGGTGAGCGCCTGGTGATGGGTCTTTGCCCATGGGACTCATGGGAGCCTGAAACAGTGACATGGGCATTCAAGTAGGCTTTCCACCCCCAGGAAGGATCATGAGAGGCTGGTGCAATTTGGTCTGGGTAGCAGTCGTGGCGGGGCCTCAACGACCCAATCCTCTCAGTGGGGACATGGAATGTCACCTCGCTGTGGGGGAAGGAGCCGGAGCCTGTGCGTGAGGTTGAGAAATACCAGCTAGAGATAGTCGGGCTCACCTCCACACATAGCTTGGGCTCTGGAACCAGCTCCTTGAAAGGGGCTGGACCTCCACTACTCTGGAGTTGCCCAGGGTGAGAGCCGGCGGGCTGGTGTGGGCTTGGTTATGGCCCCTCAGCTCAGTCGCCATGTGTTGGAGTTCACCCCGGGGAACGAGAGGGTCGCTTCCCTGCGCCTTCGGGTCGGGAAAAGGTCTCTCACTGTTGTTTGTGCCTACGGGCCAAACAGCAGTATAGGGTACCCAACCTTCTTGGAGTTCCCGGGAGGGGCACTTAATAGTGCTGCAAGTGGGGATTCCATTGTTCTAATGAGGGAATTCAACGCTCACGTGGGCAATGACAGTGATACCTGGAGAGGCATGGTTGGGAAGAATGGCCTCCCTGATCTGAACCTGAGCAGTTCAGTGCTTTTTGCAGATGATGTTGTCTGGTTAGCTTCATCAGACCAGGACCTTCAGCATGTGCTGGCCGTTTACAGCCAAGTGCAACGCATCATGGATGAGAATCAGCACCTCCAAATACAAGGCCATGGTTCTCAACCGGAAAAAGGGTGGCGTTCCCTCTCCAGGTAGGTGGAAGTGAAGGAGTTTAAATATCTTGGGGTCTTGTTCACGAGTAAGGGAAAGATGGAGCGTGAGATTGAAAGACGGATCGGTGCAGCGTCTGCAGTTATGTGGTCGATGTACAGGACCGTCGTGGTGAAGAAGGAGCTGAGTTGAAAGGCGAAGCTCTCAATTTACTGGTCAATCTACGCACCTACCCTCACCTATGGTCATGAACTTTGGGTAGTGACCGAAAGGACAAGATTGCGGATACAAGCGGCCGAGATGAGTTTCCTCCGTAGGGTGGCTGGATGCTCCCTTAGAGATGAGTTTCCTCCGCAGCGTGGCTGGACTCTCCCTTAGAGATGAGTTTCCTCCGCAGGGCGGCTGCACGCTCCCTTAAAGATGAGTTTCCTCCGCAGGGCGGCTGGGCGCTCCCTTAGAGATGAGTTTCCTCCGCAGGGCGGCTGGACGCTCCCTTAGAGATGAGTTTCCTCCGCAGGGTGGCTGGACGCTCCCTTAGAGATGAGTTTCCTCCGCAGGGTGGCTGGACGCTCCCTTAGAGATAGGGTGAGGAGTTCGGTCACCCGGGAGGAGCTCGGAGTCGAGCCGCTGCTCCTTCACATTGAGAGGAGTCAGCTGAGGTGGCTTGGACATCTGTACCGGATCCTCCTGGACGCCTCCCTAGGGAGGAGTTAGAGGCATGTCCCTCCTCCCTAGGGAAGTGTTCCAGGCATGTCCCTCCTCCCTAGGGAGGTGTTCCAGGCATGTCCCTCCTCCCTAGGGAGGTGTTCCAGGCATGTCCCTCCTCCCTAGGGAGGTGTTCCAGGCATGTCCCTCCTCCCTAGGGAGGTGTTCCAGGCATGTCCCTCCTCCCTAGGGAGGTGTTCCAGGCATGTCCCTCCAGGAGGAGACCCCGGGGAAGACCCAGGACACGCTGGAGAGACTATGTCTCTTGACTGACCTGGGAACGCCTCGGACCCCCCTCGGAAGAGCTGGAGGAAGAGCTGGAAGAAGAGATGGAGGAAGAGATGGAGGAAGAGCTGGAGGAAGATATGGAGGGAGAGCTGGAGGAAGTGTCTGGGGTGAAGGAAGTCTGGGCATCTCTGTTGAGACTACTGCCCCTGCGACCCGGGAACGGATAAGCGGAAGAAGATGGATGGATGGATGGGTGGATGGATGGATGGATGGATGGATGGATGGATGGATGGATGGATGGAAGGAAGAGGGACAGAAAAGTACAAAATGATGTACCTACAAAAGAGAAAACAATCAAACCATAGTAACCATGGGTAATTGCAGACTAATTGCAGTTAATAGATCTGTCAGGTCCAGGTTAAGCAGTAAAAGAGATTACAGTTTACAACAGGAGGTACTCTTAGAAACAGATAGTCCCAATACGGTACTCCCACTACCCCTACTTTTCATCCCTACCCCTAAATTTTGCGCGTTCCCGTGAGGGTAGTGGTGTCCCAATTCCTCTTTTCACCTAGGGGTGGTGGAGAAAACGAGGGTAGTGGCTTTCAATCTGTCCCTACGGATCGAGGGATTTCGCATGCACCCTAGGTGAACTAGGGCCAGAAAAATTTCCCAGAATGCTTTTCGTCGTCATTTGTGGACTGAATAAAAAAAAACATGGCAGACATTTCTTATTTTTTAGTGAATAAAATCAATATTTTGAGTTAGTTAAATGCGTTTTGATTACATTTCTAGCGAGAAATATATATTTTTTCATAATATTCACTCAGTATTCCCATAATCACTCGTTTGCCCGTTGTTGCGAAATCTTTTTCAAACCTCGCCAGAATAAAGGCTGATTTATGGTTCCGCGTTACACCAACGCAGAGCCTACGGCCTAGGTTACGCGGCGACGCGCGCCGTACGCCGTACCGTACGCCGTAGGCTCTGCGTCGATTTAACGCAGAACCATAAATCAGCTCCCGAGCCGGCAGGCAGAAATCCCTAAAATTTTCGGAGCAAATTTCTTAACAGGCGTAGCTACAACTGTTAGATATTTCAGCCAGCGGTAATTCTCCACAGAGCTGCAGGTTTCTCCCCGGGACGACGGCGCAGGTTGACCCGGTCATGAGCTGCTGCTGCTCCGAACCGGCGGCTCTTCTCTGTAAACATCGGATCAAATTTCTTAACAGGCGTTATTTGGATAAACTGAGCCCAGGTTAGGGATCTTAACGGTTACTTTTACGCCTGAAAAAATATTAAAACTTAATAAAGTGGCATATTAACAACGCTACAGCTGAAATTAAAACAGCTTTTGGCTCTCAGCTTCCTGATTTTAGGGGTGGTGCTGAAAGTAGGAGTAGTGGGAGTATTGGGACAGGCCCCTGGGAAGATTACAAGTGCAAATCTGTCCCTTCTTTTTTATGGGTAGTGGTCGTGAGGGAGGGCTAGTGGTAGAAAGTAGGGTGTATTGGGATAGGCCCTAAAACTACAATTAAAATCATAGTAACAAGATGGGTGGAGATGGCTGTTTATGCTTTTATTTGTACTTTGAACTTGTTTGTGTCAGGGTTTGACACTTCCCCCCCAGTTTGTGACTTTCAGTTTCTGTTTTGCCCCGCCTGTGTCCCATCTGCCCTGATTGTGTCTGCACCTGTGCCTCGTCATGTCTCGTTATCCCCTCAGTATATCTTGTCTTGTCATTCCTTGGTTCCCTGTCGGTCCGTACTGTTTGTTTCCTCCATGTGCTCCAAGTTTGATCCCTGTTACGTTGAGTTTTTTGATCCTGCTCTGCAGCGCCTTGTTTTTGCCTTTTTGTGGAATAAATCCTTTTTGTTGCAACTCCTGGCTCCTGCTCTCCTGCACTTGGGTTCCTAAGCAAACCTAACCACAACAGTTTGTAGTATTAACTTGGTATTTTCTTGCAAACTTGGAGATTTTTTACTACTCTGAGTTGTTGCCTGGACTTTTAGATCGCAACTTCTTCTGATATTTCAATTATACCGATGATGGTAGTGCAAATGTCATGGAATAATTTGCAGTTTTAAAGTAAACTGATATTTTAATGTATCTAAAGAGTTACTTTCTAGGAAAGTATTATTCATTTCTCAGTGAGAAGCAGAGAGTGATCCGAATCTTGTGACTGTGAGGCGAGTACCAAGCTGCAGGCAGGATGTGATTATCCCAGATTAACACAGAGACTGAAGGAGTGGGGAAACACTAGGATTGGCTCAGTCAAAATATCCAATAATCCAAAATGTTGGTAAATGACACCTCATCTATTATAACCTAGAGACGAATAAAAGACTATTACACTACGTGGCATCATATAATATTATAGAGGCAGTTGTGCATTGGGATTTCCTTTTCATAACCAATAGTTTGAGCTTGCCAGCTTTTGCTCCACTGTTTGTGGTTTGAGGAAAGTTATGTGCTGAACACCTGCTGGGAAGCCCTGGAGATATTTGAAAGTGCAATTTGAAAACTGGCGAGAGCTTGGTTGTTTTTCTGGGTTTAGCCTTGCTGCAGAGTTTTGGACTTGCTGAAGACGAGCCAGTTCTTTCTTGTTTAAGCAAGAAAAGTGGGTATGTGGTCAGGCTTTGCCCTGGCTCAGGGAAAAGGACGCCCGTGCCATGCATAGTCCTCTGGAGGATCAGGGACCCCTTAAAAGATATGTAGCACAAGGCCCACCGGTGTGTGGATACGCCCTGGCTGCATACCGATCGGGGTAACATATAACAGAAACAAAAGTGGACCCAAAACAGAACCCTGAGGTACTCCACACAGTAAATCAGCAGTCAGACACGGACTGGTTTGATGAAGGAAGTTGAGGAGAAAAAAGAACGCGACATATGTAGGTCCATACCGCCCCAAAGAAATAAAAGTAAAAGAAGATGTAAGAATTTGCATTTTCCAATATGATTTCAACTTTTTACCATTTGGGGTTGTTACTAATGCTTTTGAAAAAGGGGTTTTTATACCCTCAGGTGTTTACCTGTGTGACTGTAGTAGACGGTCCGTGCATCGATGTCTGCCTGGATGAAACGATCAACCGCAACTCCATTTCTGAGCACCACACCATGAGAAGGCTGCCGCGCAATCAAGAAGACCAGGCTGCTGTTGTCACTGTCAGCATCAGTGGCAGAGAGGAACTCTGCTGTGATGACCGCTTCCTGTCCCTCCGCACATGTGAGAACCGGTTCCAAACCTGCAACCATTACTGGGACCTCATCGTTGATGGGCATGACCTGGAAATAAGAAGTAAGGGACGCACTGAGAGACCAATGCTACAATGTGAATTGTATTATTTCCTAAAACTTTAGCAGGTACCTTCACCAGCAGAGTAAAGTTGACTGAATTGGTGCCGTCTGTTGCAGTAAAGTCAATGTTGTCCTCTGCACTTTCTGAGCCATCATGACTGTACCTGCACAAACAAATAAGCACAGCAGAGATTTAACCCTTGTGCTGTCTTCGGGTCAAGGAAGGAGGAAGGAAAGAAGGAAAGAAAGAAGGAAGGAAGAAAAGAAGGAAGGAAGGAAAGAAGGAAGGAAGGGAAAAAAGAAGGGAGAAAAGAAGGAATGAAGGGAGAAAAGAGGGGAGAAAAGAAGGAAGGAAGGAAGGAAGGAAGGAAGGAAGGAAGGAAGGAAGGAAGGAAGGAAGGAAGGAAGGAAGGAAGGAAGGAAGGAAGGAAGGAAGGAAGGAAGGAAGGAAGGAAGGAAGGAAGGAAGGAAAGAATGTACGAGGTGAGAAAAGAAAGAAGGAAAGGAGTAAGGAAGGAAGGAAGGAAGGAAGGAAGGAAGGAAGGAAGGAAGGAAGGAAGGAAGGAAGGAAGGAAGGAAGGAAGGAAGAGGAAGGAAGAAGCAAAGAGAGAGCAGGAGGAAAGAAGGAACAGGAGAATTAGGTCATTTTGACCCAAACACAGTACAAGGGTTAACATTGTACCCATGGTCTTCTATAAGGTACAGTCATCAGTAAAGATTCCCATTAGTAATACAAATGTTGTGTGACTGCATCACTTGTTGCAGTGGGGATACTCATTGTTTTCAAACTGCTGTCTAAAGTGAATTGGTGAAATTACAATAAATTGTATAGAGCTTCGTCGGCCTCCGTCAGTCGTTTATCGACTATGGATACTTGCCAGTGCACTTCCAGTGTATAGAGCTTCATTGTTTTAATAATGTACTAAGTATCAAAAAGCCAATTTGCAATTTACTTTTGGGCCAAATGACAAAATGTAAGCAATCACAGAGGTAGGTGTTAATGAGTATGAGCCAAACCAAACCACCCTACAAATATGAGTGTGCAAGTACACTGCTGCTAAAAATATTAAATCATAGAAGAAGAAGTGAAGGAGTAGCGGCCGGACACCGAGCTGCTCCTCCACATTGAGAGGAGTCAGATGAGGTGGCTTGGGCATCTGTACCGGATCCTCCTGGATCCTCCCTAGGGAGTAGTTCCAGGCATGTCCCTCCTCCCTAGGGAGGAGTTCCAGGCATGTCCCTCCTCCCTAGCGAGGAGTTCCAGGCATGTCCCTCCTCCCTAGGGAGGTGTTCCAGGCATGTCCCTCCTCCCTAGGGAGGAGTTCCAGGCATGTCCCTGCTCCCTAGGGAGGAGTTCCAGGCATGTCCCTCCTCCCTAGGGAGGTGTTCCAGGCATGTCCCTCCTCCCTAGGGAGGAGTTCCAGGCATGTCCCTGCTCCCTAGGGAGGAGTTCCAGGCATGTCCCTCCTCCCTAGGGAAGTGTTCCAGGCATGTCCCTCCTCCCTAGGGAGGTGTTCCAGGCATGTCCCTCCTCCCTAGGGAGGAGTTCCAGGCATGTCCCTCCTCCCTAGGGAGGAGTTCCAGGCATGTCCCTCCTCCCTAGGGAGGTGTTCCAGGCATGTCCCTCCTCCCTAGGGAGGCGTTCCAGGCATGTCCCTCCTCCCTAGGGAGGCGTTCCAGGCATGTCCCTCCGGGAGGAGACCCCGGGGAAGAGCCAGAACATGCTGGAGAGACTAAGGGAGCTTTTACACCTGTCCCGTTTGGAGCAGTTGTTCCGGAACAGGGAATGTTCTCTCCTAAAGATCGGAACGTTTGGTACATGTGAACACAGCAATCTCGCTCTGAAACGGCACAAAACAAGCGAGCCGAGATCTCCTAGGAGAGGTGATCTCGGCCCGATTTCATTCCAGACCTGAAACGGTAAATTTTTTTTATTTGTAGTGAGAACATAATCGACACAGCAACCGATACAACTCCATTCATTGTGTATGTGCGACCGCGGCGCAAGGAGAAGAGTTGGTGCAGCCTCCACCACCTTCTCTCCTATTGGACGTGCCGAGATGTCGTCCCAGCACGGTGAAATTAAAACATTTTCAATTCGGGCAGGGTTTGTGCAGCGCAAACGCTGCGGCAGGCGCCCTCTGGCCCGCCGCTGAGCTCCACTCTGAGCCGGTAGTACATAAATGAATGGGTAAAGCCTGATTTATGGTTCCGCGTTAAATCGACACGTGTAACGTGGAACCATAAATCAGCCTATAGCCGGCGGCGGTCTGCGCTGCGCTGAAAGGGGCGTGTCGTTTATCCCGGAGTGCGGAAGAGGAAACTCCTTCCGCGTTCATTTTACCAATCAGAGAGCAGCTGGTTCACGCATGGCATTTGTTATCAGCTTTGAAACGGTACCGACTTAGCCCCTGAATCGGAACAAAACAAACGGGCCACAGGTGTGAAAGCAGCCTATGTCTTTCGGCTGGCCTGGGAACGTCTCAGACTCCTCTCAGAAGAGCTGGAGGAAGAGCTGGAGGAAGAGCTGGGGGAAGAGCTGGAGGAAGAGATGGAGGAAGAGATGGAGGAAGAGCTGGAGGAAGAGATGGAGGAAGAGCTGGAGGAAGAGCTGGAGGAAGAGCTGGAGGAAGAGCTGGAGGAAGGGCTGGAGGAAGAGCTGGAGGAAGGGCTGGAGGAAGAGCTGGAGGAAGAGATGGAGGAAGAGCTGGAGGAAGAGCTGGAGGAAGAGCTGGGGGAAGAGCTGGAGGAAGAGATGGAGGAAGAGATGGAGGAAGAGCTGGAGGAAGAGATGGAAGAAGAGCTGGAGGAAGACCTGGAGGAAGAGATGGAGGAAGTGTCTGGAGGAAGAGCTGGAGGAAGAGATGGAGGAAGAGCTGGAGGAAGAGATGGAGGAAGAGCTGGAGGAAGAGCTGGAGGAAGAGCTGGAGGAAGAGCTGGAGGAAGGGCTGGAGGAAGAGCTGGAGGAAGAGCTGGAGGAAGAGCTGGAGGAAGGGCTGGAGGAAGAGCTGGAGGAGGAAGAGCTGGAGGAAGGGCTGGAGGAAGAGATGGAGGAAGAGATGGAGGAAGAGCTGGAGGAAGAGCTGGAGGAAGAGCTGGAGGAAGAGATGGAGGAAGAGCTGGAGGAAGAGCTGGAGGAAGGGCTGGAGGAAGAGATGGAGGAAGAGATGGAGGAAGAGCTGGAGGAGGAAGAGCTGGAGGAAGTGTCTGGGGTGAAGGAAGTCTGGGCATCTCTGTTGAGGCTGCTGCCCCTGCAACCAAACTAACTAAACTAAACTGAACTGAACTGATCTGAATTGATTGAACTGAATTTAATTGAACTGAAATTAATTGAACTGAATTTAATTAAACTTAATGGAGTTGAACTGAACTGAGTTGCATTGAAATACATTTAATTGAATTTAACTGAATTGAACTGAACTGAAATGAATTGAATTGAGCCAAAAGGCAGCAATACTTTACAAAAGCTAGTTGTGTGTAAATCTCAGTATTGTAACCCAACTTGACATATTTTAAACCAAAACCAAATTCCTTCTTGATACTAACTATTAAAAGGCCTCAACCCTGAGAAATAGCAGCAGTACAAAAATCATCATAAAGCAGTCTTAATGCCTAAACCTAAACATGGGTTTTGAAAGAATCTGCCAGTTTAGATTTGTCCAATCTAATACAGTAATCCCTTGCTATAACGCGGTTCACCTTTCACGTCTCGCTGCTTCACGGATTTACATTGTGCATCGTGTTCTACATTCTGATTGGCTAAACAGTCTCCCCGCTTCTTCACTTCCTGTGTCAATAACGTTGGTCACTTAGCAATAATGCTGAGAACGGCCAATGAGCTTCAGCGAGCAGGTCAAGAACGGGACTCTTTGATGAATCGTCCATCACACCGTGTCATAACTGCATGCGATGCGAGCAAGCGTCAGCGACAAAAACAATTCCATTGCTTTATTTTCTATTGGACTGTCCAAACTGGCCGCGAGCGCGACGCAGCGCGCCGTTTTGAGCTGAACATTTGTCGTACGCCCTTCTTCTATTTTCTTCCTGTCGCTCGTGTTGAAAGCCGCTTGAAAGCGCTGTAGGAAACAGTAATTTCAATACAAGAACCTCAATAAAGTGGCAGCTGCTGGAGGGAGATCGCCAGGGAGCTGGAAGGTTCTGATAAGATAATAAGATATAATAATAAGATAATAATAATAAGATAATAATAGGATAATATTTCTTTCTGCCACTTTATTGAGATTTTTGTAGTGAAATGAGGAGGAATCATAGAGATCACATTTCAACCGTTCTTCATCCATGACCGTGTCCTACAGCGCTTTCAACCGGCTTTCAACGCGAGCGACAGGAAGAAAATAGAAGAAAATTTATATATCACAATATCAAGCTTGTTTTCTGTTTAGAAAGTACAAACATAGGAAGATTACAATTAATCACCCATCTTTCACCTGTCTCTTTACTCTTTTAGGAGTTATTTTAGGAGTTTCTTTCAGGAGCGCACGGTGTGCGGTGAATAAAGGCTGATTTATGGTTCTGCGTAAAATCGACGCCGTAGGGTCTGTGTTGGTGTAACGCGGAATCATAAATCAGCCTTTTAAAAAGCGAGTTTCAGCTGTCAATCAATGGGGGCCCATAACGCTTTCAGTGTTTCAGGACAGAGAGCGTCCGATGCCACGCAGTGCGACGCGATAGTCGGACGCTCCCGTGCAGTTAGGACAGGCTGTTACAGTTCTCAGATATAATCCATGGTGTCATGTCAGTTTAGAAGAAGATTTTTGCCCAGAAGAAAAAAGAGCAACAACAACGACCCAGAACTATTTTCTTCTCTGGAAAAAACTCACCTGCACAGCGGCTTTAGGAGAAGAAGACGCTACAGAGTCAGGATGCAGCAGCATCAGAAGAGCAGGGAAATACGCACCAGTCACTATTTGTTCTACTGTACTTACTGTATTTTATTTCATAATAATTTTTCATTTTCTCCAGTTCAAATCCAATTAATCGGGTCGTGGTGGGGCGGGGCTGATCTCTGCAATTTGAAGCTTTGTATAATAATTGTAAAAAAAAAAAAAAAAGGTTGCTACTTGGCAGATTTCACTTATCACAGGTTCTTTTTAGAATGTAACCAGGGATTACTGTACATAAGCCCTTATGACATGACTAAATGAAGGAAGTCTGACCTAACTGTAAGGTGTTTCAGGTCTTTCAGAGTGAAAGTCTGTCCTGGTTTAAGTGGACGGCCACCGAACTGCAAGGCCCCGTGATCTGGTTTCCTCTGAAGTTCCACCAGCAGAGCTTCTTCTGCAGAATCCACGTCTGTCAGCAGCAAGTGCTCGGGGCCCAGCCAGCACTGCCCCCCCTCGTCTACCGTCAGAGGGTTGGTGACCACCTGGAACACAAAATATACATATCTTTACAGTAGGGATGGGCGGTTTGGACTAAAACATTTATCACGATCATTTCTGGCATTTATCCCGATAACGATAAAAGTGACGATAAAAAAATACCAATTCAACTCCACCTTTGTAACTATAAATCTATCACCACATTCAGTCTTTGGAGCCCCCAAATCACTGCTCTAAAAGATACTAAATACTACTAAACGTCATCAATGGAAATGTATCGTTCTTTCTTTCTTTCTTTCTTTCTTTCTTTCTTTCTTTCTTTCTTTCTTTCTTTCTTTCTTTCTTTCTTTCTTTCTTTCTTTCTTTCTTTCTTTCTTTCTTTCTTTCTTTCTGGCTCATTTCCTTCCTTCCTTCCATCTTCCTTCCTTCCTTCCTTCCTTCCTTCCTTCCTTCCTTCCTTCCTTCCTTCCTTCCTTCCTTCCTTCCTTCCTTCCTTCCTTCCTTCCTTCCTTCCTTCCTTCCTTCCTTCCTTCCTTCAGGTACGTTGTGCGTGGATTTAACACAGAACCATAAATCAGCTTTACACAAAAACGTCATCAACGGGAATTTATCGTTTTTACCGTTAGATGACAAATTCTTACCGTGGGGAATTTTTTTGACGGTAAATCGTGAACGGTAAAATATCACCCATTCCTACTTTAAAACAGACATACAAATCAGAGGCAGAAAACGAGCTGGGAATGGGCTTTGTGAGATTAATCCAAGTTTATCATTGTGAAACTGCCATAATCAGAATGAGAAAACTGCCTGTTTATCCTCATGACATGCTTTGGAGGTTAAAACTGAAGGTTGCCCTGCTGACTTCTCAGTCTGTCAATGAACCATTGTCAGATGGACACATCTGTCCCAGATTTCCTGGGTTCAGGAGGAGGCCCAAATTGACCTTTGCCCTGAAACCGATCACATGCTCTGAATAGATGGCCAGTTGGCCACTTCCTGAGAGATACTCAGGGGTTTTTGGACTGTCCTGGGACAACTGTTCTATTGTATTTTTAAAGTTAGCCTGCACACATCTGTTCAGAGTTCCTGTTTTAGCCCCAGAGGGCATATAACCTCAGCGACCTATGGTTTATAAAAACTTTAAGGTTCTGTTTACCTCTTTAACTGAAAATGTCACATGTGTGACATTTTGACCCCGATGTTTCCCGTTTTCTTCCAGATGTCCATTTCATGACTATTTACTGTTGTCTTCCAAATATGGTCAAGTTTCCTGTCAGCTTACTGAATAAAAGCGCCAGCCAGTTGGGAGAAGTTTGACGAGCTCTAAGAGAAGGGCCGTGTTGCCCACAGCTCCTCAGATTCCTCTCCAACCTTCTGCAGAAGGCCATTGAAAATCATTCCATGGTCTCCGGTGTCTTTTTCTAAGTTAATTAATGTATGTTGATGACTTTTTAACCTAACAGCTTGTGGTCTCCACCTGTGGGGGTTGGTCGTCCACCGGCATCACAGTGATGTTGAAACAGATCCCGGGGACCGTCTTCCCCAGGCGGTCGGTTACAGACACGACAAACTGGACGTACTGAGGATAAGGGCCGATGTCTGTTATCGGGGGCATGTAGGCCACTTTCAGGAAGTTCACTGCATGCTGGAAACAGAACAAAGATGCATGAGTTCGGAATGAGCCCCACAACGTATTCCTGCTTTCATATCTAGGAAAGGAGAAGAAAGAGACGTACTTGAGTGAACAGTCTCAGTACTGGTGCGTTTGGGTCTTTGGTGAATTTGGGGATGCTGTCGACCAGGAATAACCTCCCTGCATCTGCACTGCTGTTCATGAAGACATCAATGCAAACTTCAGAGGGAGGGTGCTCGTCAGAGACCACGTTTACATGCAGTCAAAATCGGGGTTATTGCTAATATTCCGGTTACTGAGACATTCGGAATATTCAGTTTACATGGTAATTAATCATTTGGGATATCTGGATCAAACCAGCAACCGCTTCTTCTTCCTGTATCCAAATTCAAAACAAATGCTGCTTTGCGCAACTTTTCGCTCAACTTCTTGTAAATCTGGCTATCCCGGTACTTTCTACCATCTACAAATGCAAAAAATGTTCTTATCCTTCATTACAAGGGTTATTGATGCACGTAAACGCAGTCATAGACTGCGTTTACATGCATCAATAACCCGGAATATTAGCAATAACCCCGTTGCGCATGGCCATGTAAACACCAATAACCCCTTTGAGTTACCGGAATTTGCTCATTTTCCAGTTTTTAAAAACCCGAATATGACCCCTGGGTTACTTCTTTTAAAACCCGAATATTGGGTCATGTAAACGCCTAACGGAATATCCCCATCAAACAGAACAGGAATCTGTTTTCTGCACATGCTCTGTTCACAAGGAATCCTGGTCTTTTGAGTCCAGGGAGTTCTTATAAACACGGAGAAACCAAGACCAGGAGGAGACTAATCACTTCATAAATGTAATGAAGGATATGAACATTTCTGCATTTGTAGACGGTAGAAAGTACCGGGATAGTCAGATTTACAAGAAGGTGAGAGAAAAGTTGTGCGAAGCAGCATTTGTAGGAACGCCAGACCAGATCAAGCTCTGCTGGAAGACGCTGAAAAAGGAGAACTACAGGGACAAGAAACAAAACCACTTCTACTGGGCTGTTGATTATCCACCGTGCTGCTGTTATTGTTGTTGTGTTGGATTTGGATACAGGAAGAAGAAGCAGAAATGACGGGAATTGCGTCATGATGTTCTCCGTGCGTCGCTGGTTTGATCCAGATATCCTGAATGATTAATTACCATGTAAACAGGGATAACCCTGTTTGCTCACGCATGGAAACAGATTATTCCCAATGTTTCAGTAACCGGAATATTGACCGTAACCCACATTTTGACTGCATGTAAACGTGGTCATAGTAGTTTCCGAGGGTGAGTGTGTACTGACCCGTAGGGAGCGGTGTAGAACGGTAGGGTTGTAACGGTGTACGTACTGACCCGTGAGGAGCGGTGTAGAACGGTAGTGTTGTAACGGTGTACGTACTGACCCGTAGGGAGCGGTGTAGAACGGTAGGGTTGTAACGGTGTACGTACTGACCCGTAGGGAGCGGTGTAGAACGGTAGGGTTGTAACGGTGTACGTACTGACCCGTAGGGAGCGGTGTAGAACGGTAGGGTTGTAACGGTGTACGTACTGACCCGTGAGGAGCGGTGTAGAACGGTAGGGTTGTAACGGTGTACGTACTGACCCGTAGGGAGCGGTGTAGAACGGTAGTGTTGTAACGGTGTACGTACTGACCCGTGAGGAGCGGTGTAGAGCGGTAGGGTTGTAACGGTGTACGTACTGACCCGTGAGGAGCGGTGTAGAACGGTAGGGTTGTAACGGTGTACGTACTGACCCGTAGGGAGCGGTGTAGAACGGTAGTGTTGTAACGGTGTACGTACTGACCCGTGAGGAGCGGTGTAGAGCGGTAGGGTTGTAACGGTGTACGTACTGACCCGTGAGGAGCGGTGTAGAACGGTAGGGTTGTAACGGTGTACGTACTGACCCGTGAGGAGCGGTGTAGAATGGTAGGGTTGTAACGGTGTACGTCAGCTCTCCGTCCGGAGACTCCTGGTCCTGGAAGTGAAGCTGCTGTCGGGTGATGTGGACCACTTCTGTTTCTCTGACCACCAGACAGCGACCAGAACCAGGAACCTCTCTGGGTGGTTGGCCTGGGACCGGTTCTACGTGCACCACCACCACCTGAAGAAAATCCCAGAGAGCAGAGCGTAAGCCTCGTTAAAGATCATGAATCTGTTTATGTTCAATAACTCCTCTTAACATGTTAAGTCGGGCAGACACTGTGCGATTATCGGCTCGTTTTGAGCCGATTTTCTAGTCGTGCGACTATTTTTTGGATCGGGCCGGATTTCGACCCAATCGCTCGTGCCTCGTGCAGTAAACGTGGGGTAACGACGAGAGATTAACACCTCACGACGAGACATTAACACCTCACGACGAGCTCCCGATCACAAATCGTGAGGTCGCAAGAAAATCAAACGTGTTTGAAAACCTGGTCGCTCCTCGCGAAGGAATCGCACAGTTGAAGCAGCTCCGACCCGATTTGTCTCATCCTTTCACAGAGAGCATGCGCAATCTCTGATGTCACGTCAAAAACTATTATTTGTAGTTTAAAGTGTTGCAAATTCACATTATAAATCATGTTTTAATAGCAGAAAAAAAGACCACATTTCCCACGTCTGCCCAGCCAATTCCTTGTCCAATCACGGCGTTGTCTAATCTTTTTTCATTTATCGCCAAACAGAATGGCACAAATTGCTAAAGGCTGATTTATGGTTCCGCGTTACACCAACGCAGAGCCTACAGCGTAGCGTACGGTTACGCCGTCGATTTAACGCGGAGCCATAAATCAGCTTCAGTGTGTGCTCTGTCTGCTGTTCTGAACTTCTCTGTGCTCATTTTGCTGGGACGTCGGGTCCCTCCGCCGAGACACAACTTTTGCGGTATGCGTTCATTGTTGTGTCTAAAAATGATGCGCAGTGCCCACCCAATCAGAAACGGTACAGATATTTTGTGATTTTTTTAAATATATATCTACAAAAATAAAATTATAAAAAAATAAAGGATCCCCATAACCTTTGATCGGGTGGGCAGGACGCACGTTTGGGTGGGCACAGCCCACCACTGCCCTAAAACCGACCTCGAGTTCCAGTAACAGAAGTCCGATGTGAGGATTATAAACGTATAGTGTGAGCAGACGGAGCATCAGAGCATCGGGTCGTACAGTGTTACCCCTTTTACACCAAGCTGGTTCCAGGGCTGGTGCTAGTGCTGGTGCTAGAGCCGGTTCGCGGTTGGTTCTAGTAAGAACCGGTTGAGAACCGTTTGCTTTTACACAAGCTGGTGCTGGCCAGCAGCTGGCCAGAGAGCCACGTCATCACGTTACTGTATACGTCACCACCACTCCCCCTCGTTTTCACCCTGATCAGGAAGCTGAGAGCCAAAAACTGTTTTAATTTCAGCTGTAGCGCTGTTAATATGGCACTTTATTAAAGGAGCTGTATGTAAGAGGAATAATAAAACAAATCATAAAATGACCCCGATATGTCAACACATTTAAAAATCATGTTCATTTCAAATACTTATGTCACTGACAACAGCACTCAAGCCAGGATATTCCCGTTTAAAAAGAGGAGTTGCAGCCCTCAACTGATGTTTATGTTGTCATTTTTTGTTTTGGCCTGAAGCTCCACCCTCCACCTATCTCCCAATCACCAAGTCAGTATTGTTTCTGAAGCTCCACTCTCCACCTATCTCCCAATCACCAAGTCAGTATTGTTTCTGAAGCTCCACCCTCCACCTATCTCCCAATCACCAAGTCAGTATTGTTTCTGAAGCTCCACCCTCCACCTATCTCCCAATCACCAAGTCAGTATTGTTTCTGAAGCTCCACCCTCCACCTATCTCCCAATCACCAAGTCAGTATTGTTTCGGCATCCGAGTTGCCAGCTCGGCTCTAATTATCGCAGCCATGGCAGCCTACGTTCCTGCTGCATTCTGCAGCCTACCTGGCAACCTCTGGTCGGGGGGAGGAGGGGGAGGGTACACGCCGCTCAACAATATTTTGAAAGTGACTGCAGTACCAGTTTTGGCCATTTCTTACAGACGGCTCCTTTAAGTTTTAATATTTTTTCAGGCTTAAAAGTAACCTTTAAGATCCCCTACCTGGGCTCAGTTTATCCAAATAACGCCTGTTAAGAAATTTGACTCGAGAGCCGGCAGCCCCGGGGCACAGCAGCTCCGCAGCCGGCTCAACCTGCGCCGTCTTCACGGGGGAGAAACCTGCAGCTCTGTTGCGAATTACGCTGGATGAAATAAATAATTTAGGAAGATAAATGTTGGTTTAATAGATGAAATCTATCAGTTGTAGCTACGCCTGTTAAGAAATTACGGCGTGCGTCGCCGCGTACATCGACGCAGAGCCTACAGCGTAGGTTACGTAACCTACGCCGTAGGCTCTGCGTTGGTGTAAGGCGGAACCAGAACCGCGGGCTGGGAGCGGTCTGGGACGCGTCCCCGCTGGCCGGGAACCCGGAGATCGAGCGGCAGCCTCGCGTCCAAGCCCCCGGGGAAGTGTCCCAGGGCTTGAACGCTTCCCCGCGGGCTCAGACGCGAGGCTGCCGCTCCATCGGCGGGCACGGAGCCCGCCGACGTTACTGTTAATGGATTGTACCGTAGACCACTGCTGCTTCTGTTTTACATCCATTATTAAATAAATTGATGTAAAGAAGATGAAAAGAGTCTGCTAACTTAACCGCCGTCTTCAACGCTCCGTTGTTTAAAAACGGCGCTCTTCTGTGTTTATTCTGCTTTGGTTGTTCAGTAACCTGTCGGTCCGTACTGTTTGCTCCCTCCAGGTTTCCACGCCTAGTTTTTTGGATTCCTGTTTTGTTCTACTTTTTGATCCTGCTCAGCAGCGCCTTTTGTTTTTGTGGAATAAACTCAGTTTTTGGAACTCCTGCCTCCCGCTCTCCTGCGTCTGGGTCCTCATACAACCATCCCTGACAGAACGGACCGACCAGCATGGACACAGCGGGAGAAAGTTTTGCCTTCTGGCAATATGTCTACAGGGATGAAGAACTCTCGATTCCTGGTTGGCAGGACGCTGAGGAGGAGGAATCTCCCTTCTGGGGAACACGACTGGCTCAGGGTGAGCCCAGGAGCATTCAGGCTCAGGCGAGAAGACGACGGCGTCGGCGCCAGCCCCAGCTGGCCTCTGTTCCGGCGGTAGTCCTGGGCGCATCGTTCCATGTGTCGGTGGTGGTCCCGGACACATCAGCCCCAGCTCCGGTGATGGTCCCGGACCCCCCGCAGCCAGCGCCACGGACTCGGGTTCCCCCACAGCCGGCTCCTCGTATCCTGTCTGCCCCCAAGCCCAGTTCCCCGCCAAGTCAAAGTTCCCCGCCGAGTCAAAGTTCCCAGCCGAGTCAAAGTTCCCCTTCAGGTCCAAGCCCCGCGCCGAGTCCAAGCCCCACGCCGAGTCCAAGACCCACGCCACAGCCCAAGCCTAGGCCTTGTGGGCGATCCCCGGAACTGTCTCGCCGGTCTGCCCGGTCCCGAGGACGGCCCCCGGAGCTTTGGCCGTGTGTTGGCCTGGGCCCTCCTCCGGGCCCCCTCCCTGGGTGAGGTTTTCATGGGGACATCTGGAATCTGTCCCTTGAGGGGGGTTATGTCAGTGGTTGACATTTCCCCCAGTTTGTGTTTTCTCTTCTGCCCCGCCTGTTTTCCATCTGCCCTGATTGTTCACACCTGTGTCTCGTTATCCCCTGTGTATATCTGGTCTTGTCTTCCCCTGCTCCCTGTCGGTCCGTACTGTTTGCTCCCTTCATGTTTCCACGCCTAGTTTTTTGGATTCCTGTTTTGTTCTACTTTTTGATCCTGCTCAGCAGTGCCTTTTGTTTTTGTGGAATAAACTCAGTTTTTGTGAACTCCTGCCTCCCGCTCTCCTGCGTCTGACTTTTTTCTCGACATTTTGACTTCTTTCTTGAAATTGTACTTCAACATTAATCTCGACATTTCGACTATTTTCTCGACATTTCAACTTTTTTCTCGAAGTGCACAACAAAAAAAATCTTCCTCCTCTCAAATATTTTTTCTCCTACATGGCCCTAATACCTAATGCTATTCATATGACATTAACGTATGTACGTAAGGTATTCCAGTTACTCGTCCTCTCAGCGGATTTACTAAATACCATTGTTTTAAAGATGTTATTGCTACCCACCTGAGGGTCTGACAGGTTGGGGGGGTCGTGGGAGTCAGACAGCACCACTTCAAAGGAGTCATCCAATATCTCACTCCCCAGATGTCTGTAATAAACTATGGACAGAGAAAGATCCTTCTGGAGAAAATGGCTGACTGGATAACCTGAATGAAGAGCAACAAAATGATGTAAGCTACTCACAGACTGGTCAACAAATGCGCAATTTAAAAATGAACTAAAATCCAGTGACCTGTCAGCCCTGGTCCTGGGATCTTCACGAGCTCCCCTGCCTGTGGAGGGTGTGTGATGTTGAAGAAGACGTAGTCGTCGCTGGAGTCCATGTCCGAGGCCTGGAGGGTGGAGCCCTTCAGCAGCGCCGTATCACCCGCACAGACCTCCAACAGCACGTTGGTGATGAGGAAGGGGGGGCTGTCGTCTTTGGGCAGGATCTTGATGGGGAACTTGTGTCTGGTCTGATGGCGGCCGTCGCTGATGCGGAAGATGATGAAGTCTTTGGTGGAGTCGCTGTCATCATGGTGATAACGGACCGTTCCCGTTTTTATGTCATTGATGGTAAACATGAAGCCCTTTCCACCTGAAATTTAAATATGAGAGTCAAATAACAATATGACTGAGATACCAAAATTACATCCTCAGATTTGACCTGGATTTCCATGTAAAGTCGAAGAAAAATAGTTTAATTCTGAATTATTTAATTTGGAATAATCCATCCATCCATCTATCCATCCATTGTCTGCCGCTGTTGTGCCCGCCCATATGCCCATCTGAACTCTGAATTTATAAATGATTATGTATTCATGATTGGGTGAACATTTTCAGAACAGTAAAGGCCGAAAGCTATAGTCAGTTTTATGAACCCTGCTGCCAACTTCTGGTCATCTCGGCCCGGCCCGAGATAGCAAGTTTATGACCCCAAGAGGGGGGGTCAAAACAGATCAAAGCAAGCAAGGAAAGTTTCTGCCAGGGAAACAGACTCCCTGGGGATTTACGACCCCCGCTGCATGGCAGATCAAAGCAGGACAGCAAAACCCAGTAAACCAGGCCTCGGTTTGCTGCCCCCTCGGGTGCTGCCCCTTTGAACAGAAGAAAACTCTGAAAACCCTGGTCAACCCCCCCAAGCCTGAAACCGGCTCGAATGTGCCTCCTAAAATGGCAGCTGCGCCATGAACTACAATCCCAGCATGCCTTGTGGGATGGGGCGGCGCCTACAAGCGGCGCGCATCCAATCACAAACGAGGCACCGATGACGTCACCGCAGCGCGCGTAGGATCAAAACCCCTGCCGCTGCTCCCTTTCTCTCTCTTCTCAACTTCATCTCATCGGCGCTGGATCTTCGGCTCCAGGCCAAAGGATCCCATCTCCCTTCTCTCCCCCCTGCGGAGGCCTGCGGAGCTCCGGCTCCCATCAGCTCTCGGTCTCAACTTTTCATCCAGAGTCCTGCTTCACGTATCCCCGGTCCCTGGGAGCTGGAAAAGGGGGGGGAGCCGCTTCGAAGCTCGGCCCCGGCCCAGGGTGAGACCCGTTCCTCTGTCCTAACCTCTCTCTCTGCTCTTAAACTTCACCTGAAAGGACCTGTGGACAGCCTGCCCCGCGCAGAACCGAGACGCATCCCGCCCCCCGTCCCGATGCCACGCGCTCAGGCCGACGGGCACCAGCACTCAGAAGAAGTAGACTGGCCCCGCGCGCCCCCGAGACGACGTGATAGCCTCCGGACCGGGGCTGGAGCGCCGGCTGCTTCAGCTGTACCCCCGTCCTCTTGTGATTCCAGAGTCAGGAGGAGGAGCGGGAGAGGCGGGAGGACTCTCTGGGATCGGACTCCGACCAAAGACCCGGCAGGAACCCCTGATCGGCACCCGGAGACCCGAGGAGGCGTGAGGTTTTGAGACCTGGATGTATGAGTTTAACTGGGAGTGTTACAGAGCTAAATCTGTGTTCAGAGCTGAGATTACATCAGCATCAATACCAGGACTGTTTTCATTAATTTGTAGTCACTACTTTCTGCTAGTCATTCATGTTTTAAAGCGCTGTTTTCTGCCGTAGTCACGTTTAAAACACCGGGAGTAACATCCGGTCTAGATCTGCACGTGGCTTAAAGAGGGTTTCCGCCATCTTTAAAATACGACCCTCTAAATACTGCAATATTTTACTCCGTACATGTTCGTGATATCATTTTTATTATTGCTTGATTTCTTTTTTTTCATTCCATGCATTTAACGTTATGTTTCATTTTATTGATTGTTGTTTTTCTTGTTAGTTAATGGTTTTATAATAATGTCGTGTGCCATCAGATTTATTCGGGTATTTATTTACATCCCTTTTGATACCCGTATGTAAATAAATTCTGATTGATTCTTAATGAGCGGTTGTGTCATTTCATGCAAGATTTGGTCACAAGTTGATTTGTTTAAGCAGAGCCTAGTGCTCGAATTTCACCCTTCAATTACTGTATTAGGCATAAACCTTAAAATCATATGAGACTGATTTTCTGCTGTTTAAGTTATCATTTCTCCGGATTAAGGCCCGGAGTGGTGCCCCGAGGATTTTACTTATCATATTGGTCATTCAATTTGATAAATAGTCGACTTTATTAATTATTAATAATTCTTGAATAAAATTATTAATAAGCCTTTGATAACTGGACAGCCAAGCTACCGAGTTGCACAACACCGCATTATCCGAGTCTGGGTCGCGGGGGCAGCAGTCGGAGCAGGGATCCCCAGACTTCCCTCTCCCCGGACACCTCCTCCACCTCTTCCGGGGGGACTCCAAGGCGTTCCCAGGCCAGCCGAGTGACGTAGTCACTCCAGCGTGTCCTGGGTCTTCCTCGGGGCCTCCTCCCAGTGGGACATGCCCGGAACACCTCACGAGGGAGGCGTCCAGGGGGCATCCTATACAGGTGCCTGAGCCACCTCAGCTGGCTCCTCTTGATGTGGAGGAGCAGCGGCTCTACTCCGAGCTCCTCCCGGGTGACAGAGCTCCTCACCCTATCTCTAAGGGAGCGCCCCGCCACCCTGCGGAGGAAACTCATTTCGGCCGCTTGTATCCGGGATCCCGTTCTTTCGGTCATGACCCAGAGTTCATGACCGTAGGTGAGGGTGGGAACGTAGATCGACCGGTAAACCGAGAGCTTTGCCTTTCGGCTCAGCTCCCTCTTCACCACGACAGACCGATACAATGGCCGCATTACTGCGGCCGCCGCACCAATCCGCCTGTCGATCTCGCGCTCCATTCTCCCCTCACTCGTGAACAAGACCCCAAGAAACTCCTCCACCTGAGGCAGGAACTCTCCCCCGACCTGGAGGGTGCAAGCCACCTTTTTCCGGTCGAGAACCATGGCCTCGGACTTAGAGGTGCTGATTCTCATCCCAGCTGCTTCACACTCGGCTGCAAACCGCCCCAGTGCATGCTGAAGGTCCTGGCTCGAGGGAGCCAACAAGACCACATCATCTGCAAAAAGCAGAGATGAAATCAAGTGGCTCCCGAACCGTACCCCCTCCGGCCCCTGGCTGCGCCTAGAAATTCTGTCCATAAAAATAATGAACAGAACCGGTGACAAAGGGCAGCCCTGCCGGAGTCCAACACGCACCGGGAACAGGTCTGACTTACTGCCGGCAATGCGAACCAAGCTCCTGCTCCGGTCATACAGGGACCATACAGCCCTCAGCAGAGGGCCTCCGACCCCATACTCTCGGAGCACCCCCGACAGGATGCCACGTGGGACACGGTCGAAAGCCTTCTCCAAGTCCACAAAACACATGTGGACTGGTTGGGCAAACTCCCATGCGCCCTCGAGCACCCTGCGGAGGGTGTAGAGCTGGTCCAGCGTTCCACGGCCAGGGCGAAAACCGCATTGTTCCTCTTGAATCCGAGGTTCGACTATCGGCCGAATTCTCCTCTCCAGCACCCTGGAATAGACTTTCCCCGGGAGGCTGAGAAGTGTGATCCCCCTGTAGTTGGAACACACTCTCCGGTCCCCCTTTTTGAAGAGAGGGACCACCACCCCGGTCTGCCAGTCCAGAGGTACTGTCCCCGACTGCCACGCGATGCTGCAGAGGCGTGTCAGCCACGACAGCCCCGCAACATCCAGAGACTTGAGGTACTCAGGGCGGATCTCATCCACCCCCGGTGCCTTGCCACTGAGGAGCTTCCGAACTACCTCAGTGACTTCAGCTTGGGTGATGAATGAATCAACCTCTGAATCCCCAGCCTCTGCTTCCTCGACGGAAGGCGTGTCAGTAGGATTGAGGAGATCCTCGAAGTATTCCTTCCACCGCCCGACGATGTCCCCAGTCGAGGTCAACAGCTTCCCTCCTCCACTGTAAACAGTGTTGGCGGAGCACTGCTTCCCCCTCCTGAGGCGCCGGATGGTTTGCCAGAATTTCCTCGAGGCCGACCAGTAGTCCTCCTCCATGGCCTCCCCGAACTTTTCCCAGACCCGAGTTTTTGCTTCCGCGACCGCCCGGGCCGCAGTCCGCTTGGCCTGCCGGTACCCGTCAGCTGCCTCGGGAGTCCGCCGAGCTAGCCAGGCTCGGTAGGATTCCTTCTTCAGCTTGACGGCATCCCTTACTTCCGGTGTCCACCACCGGGTTCGGGGATTGCCGCCGTGACAGGCGCCGGAGACCTTACGGCCGCAGCTCCGGACGGCCGCGTCAACAATGGAAGTGGAGAAAATGGTCCATTCGGACTCAATGTCTCCGGCCTCCCTCGGAATCCGGTCAAAGCTCTCCCGGAGGTGGGAGTTGAAGACCTCCCTGACAGGGGAATCTGCCAGACGTTCCCAGCAGACCATCACGATACGCTTGGGTCTTCCAGGTCTGACCAGCTTCCTCCCCTGCCAGCGGATCCAACTCACCACCAGGTGGTGATCGGTTGACAGCTCAGCCCCTCTCTTCACCCGAGTGTCCAAGACATACGGCCGGAGGTCAGATGACACGACGACAAAGTCGATCATTGACCTCCGGCCTAGGGTGTCCTGGTGCCACGTGCACTGATGGACACCCTTATGCTCGAACATGGTGTTCGTGATGGACAGACTGTGGCTAGCACAGAAGTCCAACAACAAAACACCACTCGGGTTCAGATCGGGGAGGCCGTTCCTCCCAATCACACCTCTCCAGGTAACACTGTCACTGCCCACGTGAGCGTTGAAGTCCCCCAACAGAACGATGGAGTCCCCAGTTGGGGCACTTTCCAGCACCCCTCCCAGGGCCTCCAGGAAGGCCGGGTACTCTGCACTGCCGTTCGGCCCGTAGGCCGAAACGACAGTGAGAGACCTATCCCTGACCCGAAGGCGCAGGGAAGCGACCCTCTCGCTAAGTGGGGAGAACTCCAACACATGGCGGCTGAGCTGGGGAGCTTTTGGAATTTGGAATAATTCAATCCAAATTAAAAAACATCATGTGACCGTGGCCAATGTACATCGTAACAGATGATTTATAAATAAAGTTAAATTGAACTGAAGTGAATCAAGTTTATACCTCTCACAGTTAGCCGTCCATGCTGCAAGCCGTCCACGATGATGATCCGAACGGCAGAAAGGTCGTCGTTATCCACAATCTGGAGCTGGTCCCACGTTATGGGCCGAGACTGGCCCTCTAGCAGGCTCAGACCTGCAAACAGAGGATTGGTAGGAATTACTGAGAGTGTGTATTGTGATACGCATGGGTTTGTGTATGTAATGTATATATTTATATATGTGCAGTGATCTATATAATATATCTATATATTCATATTGTGAATGAATGTTTATTTGTATATATATATATATATATATATATATATATATATATATATATATATATATATATATATATATGCCATGATATTTATATTGCCATGTTATTTCATGGTTTGCATTAATGGTCGTGGCAAGATGGCTCAACAGCGCCCTCTAGAAAACATTTCTCTGCCATAACTTTTGAATGGACGGACTCGGTATTGAGTACTTGACCTTCATTGGCCTGAATTAGCCCCGCCCCTTCTTCTGATTGGTCAATATGTGATACTTCCGATTTTTTGCAATAACTTTTGAATGGTTTGACATAAAGACTTGTGGGTGGTGCCATCGGACATGGTTTTGAGTCCTTGACCATAATTGGTGCAAATTAGCTCCGCCCCTTCTTCTGATTGGTCGATATTTAATAGTTCCTATTCTCTGCCATAACTTTTGAATGGTTTGACATAGGAAGTCGTGGGTGGTGTCATTTCTGATATGCGTATGGGGGACGGTGGCCATGAGTGCGAGGGCCCGCAGCTTTAATTATTATTATTCTTTTTTTTTTAAGATTTTTTTGGGCTCTAGTGGCTCTTTATTCAAGTTGCAGATATGAAGGGGGTAGAGAGAGAGAGAACGGGGATGACATGCAGCAAAGGTGCGCAGGCCGGGATTCGAACCTGCGACCGCTGCAGGAGGACTGTAGCCTCAGTATATGAGCTGCTGCTTAACCCACTGCGCCACCGAGCGGCCAACAGCTTTAATTATTATTATTATTTATTAAATTGCATTTGCAGTGTGAGTTCATTAACATACCCATGTTCCAGGAAACTCTGGGTGCGTTCGTGTTGGCATTCCTCACAGACAGATGAACAGTGAGTGATGGGCTCTTTTCAAAGAAAAAATCATGAACCTCCAATTCCACCTGAAAAAAATAAAATAATGCATTTTATAATTTATTAGTCACATCAACTAATGTAATTGCATTACACACTATAAAGCATTTTGTTTTAAAAAAAAGCATAATAAAGCGATACCTCATAATTTCTACGTTGGGTATGTGATGAATTAGGAGGTTGGTACCCGATCAGCATGTCATTGAGATCCAGCCACGTGAAGGAGGAAACTGAACGAGTGTGATCTGTCAGATGGGTGAAGAAGCCGTCCTCAGGAGGTTTTGTGATGTTAAAAACCAAAAGCTTCTTGGGAGTTTCCTCGTCTTCGGCGTCTAGCGTGGCAGTGGAGAGCGGAGTGAGGATGAACTGATCTATTTCCAGACTAAACATAGACATGAAGGATGGTTTGGGAGGCTGGTTGGGCATCGCACCAATTATCCGCACAGGAATCCAGGCGTGCTCAAACTGCAAACATAGAAGAATACTTTTCTTAGTGACAAAGTAAAATTTTAAGAAACTCAGATCCTGACGCGAAACTTAAAAAAACAAAAAACATTAGACAAAATCTGCAATATATGATTACATTTTCCAACCTAAGAGTTTCAGGGAAAACTGTATGGAGCTAGAACAGTCTCATAATTCGCAAATGCACACACCGTTTCACAAATGCACACACCGATCCGCAAATGCACACACCGTTTCACAAATGCACAGAACAATTCACACATGCGTAGGACAAGATATACAAATGTATTTTTGATGCACACACAAATATAACCTGATTTACAAATTTATTTTTGTCTGTGAGCTGCGCTGGATTTGCGTGTGACTTTTGAGACTCCCCTGACGTGACTCATTCCACAAATACATTTTTTTTTAAACACAGAAGGATCTTCAACCAATCAGATGTCTTCCTTTGTTTCAGCCAATCATAAGAGTGCACCCCACGTGGGGGACGATTTACTCGTAAACCGTTTGAACTGCGTTAGTGCCATTTGCTTAGAAAAGTGATTCATATTTCGAGTTAGTGGAGTAAAGATAAATAAACAGCAACATGGGATGGAGAGGAGATCACTGTTCTCCTTTTCTTGTGATCTCGGTAAAGTAAACAGCGCAAGATTTTATATAGGTTATATTTGTGTGTGCATCAAAAATACATTTGTATATCTTGTCCTACGCACGTGTGAATTGTTCTGTGCATTTGTGAAACTTGTCCTGTGTATTTGTGAAACGGTGTGTGCATTTGCGGATCGGTGTGTGCATTTGTGAAACGGTGTGTGCATTTGTGAATTTTGTCCTGTGCATTTGTGAAATGGTGTGTACATTTGCGAATTATGAGACTGTTCTAGCTCCATAAAACTGAGCTATACACTCATAACTGATGGGCCAAATTACCTTATAAATGCTGCCACTCCGGGTGTCCTTGAGGTCCAGTCTGATGGCGATGTAGTCTACGTCGGGAGATGGAGGTTCAATGTGCTGGTACTTTAGCCCCAACAGCAAAAAGTCGTCACAGGGAATCTTGGTGAACTTTACAAGCTTCAGACCCTTCAGACAATCTTCAGATTTGCACATTGCCCTGGCTTTATTGTCTGAAAATTGACAGAACCATTGAAAGAAAAGACAACATTGACATCACTTTACCTTCTGCTACACATATTTATGACATCCAAATAATTAGTTGTTAGTTGTTGTATTGTACCTGTAGGAATTTTTCTCTTTTCTTTTTTTTTTTCCTTCTTCCGACGAAATGAGGGCCTTTTTGGCCCCCTAAACGTGCCCCAAAAGTCACCATATTTTGCACGCAAGCCAGGCCTGGCGAAATGGCTCAACAGCGCCCCCTAGAAAACTTTGTGCCTTAAGCCCCACGATACAGTTTGTCGTACATGAACGAAAATCGGTACACACCTGTATCATGTCACAACTTAAAGAAAAGTCTCTTGGCGCCATGGCCGAAACCGAACAGGAAGTCAGCCATTTTGAACATTTTGAATTAATCGTCGTCATTTTGGCGAAATTTATGCCATTTCTTCAGCCGCTTCAGAGCCCGAACCGTATCGTGAACCCAGATGTGTTATACATAAAAATGTGCGTCTCCATCCTGCAACAACACACATTACTTTTCTTTTTCAAAAGCATTACCGTGGCGACGCTAGACACCAAAAAGCGCGCCCACCCTTCATCTGATTGGTCCATATTTGATAGTTCCCCAAAAGTCACCAAATTTTGCATGCAAGCCAGGTCTGGAGATAAATTCGATATTTCATGGTTTGCATTAATGGGCGTGGCAAAATAGCTCAACAGCGCCCCCTAGAATACTTTTTTCTGCCATAACTTTTGAATGCGCATTACTTTTCTCTTTCAAAAGCGTTACCGTGGAGACACTAGACGCCAAAAAGCGTGCCCACCCTTCATCTGATTGGTTCAGACAGAAAAAACTTTGTGCCTCAAGCCCCACAACACGGTTTGACGTACATGCACGAAAATCGGTACACACCTGTATCATGTCACAACTTAAAGAAAAGTCTCTTGGCGCCATGGCCGAAACCGAACAGGAAGTCGGCCATTTTTAATTAATCGTGTCATTTTGGCGGAATTTATGCCATTTCTTCAGCCGCTTCTTCACACGAACCCTAACGTGCAACCAGGTGTGTTATTAAAATATGCGTCTCGATCCTGCGACGATGGGCATTACTTTTCTCAGTCAAAAGCGTTACCGTTACTATGCTTGTATTATCTACAACCTGTAACGCTGTAAACATATGTACAGGACTGTCTCAGAAAATTAGAATATTGTGATAAAGTTCTTTATTTTCTGTAATGCAATTAAAAAAACAAAAATGTCATACATTCTGGATTCATTACAAATCAACTGAAATATTGCAAGCCTTTTATTATTTTAATATTGCTGATTATGGCTTACAGTTTAAGATTAAGATTCCCAGAATATTCAATTTTTTTGAGATAGGATATTTGAGTTTTCTTAAGCTGTGAGCCATGATCAGCAATATTAAAATAATAAAAGGCTTGCAATATTTCAGTTGATTTGTAATGAATCCAGAATGTATGACATTTTTGCATTACAGAAAATAAAAGGACTTTATCACAATATTCTAATTTTCTGAGACAGTCCTGTATATTGTTTAATGTAAAACCAATAAAAATGTCTAAAAGAAAGAATAAGAGTGTGACCGGTTACCTAGCTGCTGAGTAAGGTGAACGAAGCTCTCTGGCTCGTCTCCTCTCTTGGTGGCTTTCTTCGGTTCTCCTGTGACCAGTTGGCCATGGGCCGGCAAGTGAGTGTCCTGACCGCTGATGTGGACGCTGCATTCCAGACTAGCCCTCCTCTCGTAGTGGAAGGACACCACGTTGCCATCGACGGCATCAGAGAGCCCGTAAAACTCAGGCACCTCCAGGTATTTGGGCCCAAGCTTAATGATATTGCACACAGGCTCCATAATATCCACATGGAGAGAAAACATCTCCATGTACGTCTCAGTCTCTGTGAATCTGGTTTAAACACATGAAATAATGAATTAAAAGAATAACAAGCTCTTTTTTCAGACATTACCAATACATCTGGGTCTGAGTATGTACTGTTCATAAATGTTAGTTCCTTTATGGCGTACCTGTACAGGCGAAGCTTCACTGTGTCCTCCTTTAACAACGGACAGCCATTGTGGACATACTTCACTTCATCCGCCAGATAATGGCAATCAAATACCTAGAAAAAGTACATAAAAAAACACAATACCAAGTTTTAAAAAAGTGAGTTGAAAATGTGTCAAAGAACATCCAGGACATTGTTCAATGGTTCAAATGGATGAAAATGGAGGAAAAGACAGACAACTTGAAAATGTCATCATGCATATCACAGTAATAATAATTTTTTGTGTAATTTCTAACACATAAGCTTTTAGAGTTTAAAGACACCCAGTCTCATGCTTTTAAACTATTCATCTTTGTTTTACAACTCATTGTAAAGTCCCTGCTCTTTTCTTTCTTTAGAGGTTATTTTTCCATATATATATATATATATATATATATATATATATATATATATATATATATATATATATATATATATATATATATCTATATATATATATATATATATATATATCTATATATATATATATATATATATATATATATATATATATACAGTATATATATATATATATATTACCTGAGGCAGGAGTTTCCCCACTCGTTGAGTCATGGGCTCATTTAAAACGACTTCCACCTTGCACGCATCCTTCTGGGTGGGGAAGAGGAACTCCAGGTCGCCCTCCTGGAGGAAGGCTGTCTGACCTCGCTGAACCTTTAATCCTCTAACGTTCACCAGGGTGCCATGAGATGATCCTATTAGTCCCAGCAGAAGCAGCAGCAGCATCAGGTCCGACCTTTGACTGCGCGACATCAGGGCCGACCTTTGACCTCGCCAACCCATCTCTGTCAGTCACAAACACACGTCCTGCGGGATCTCAAACCAACTCCACAGAAGAGACGGGTATTTTCAGAAATACGCTTCAGTCAGAGGCTTTGATGGAGTAAAGGATGACGTTCTTTTGGGAAACTACACTTTAATGCGGTTGCATGATGAGCAGAGGGCTTTTAGAATTTCACGTGGTCAGTCAGGAGCTGTAAAGACATTGAAAACATTTTAGGTTTCCTGAATAAATAAGGGCTCTCACCACAATGTGCCAATGGTATTTGTACATACCTTGTGCTGCTTCACCAACCTAAACATACTTACAAAATGACTCCAGGCTTGAACTTCATCTAGCCATCCATCCACCCTGTCAGGGTCATTAGGGGGCTGTCATCCATCTGAGCCGCCGTTGCTAAAGAGGCAAGGCAAATGTATTTATATTGCACACTTCACACGAAGAGCATGGACTCAATGTGCTCAAATACATAAACAAACAAATTTACAGGGTTACAATAACAGAAACAAACAAGTGTTACTGTGGTGACGCTAGACGCCAAAAAGCACGCCCACCCTTCATCTGATTGGTTCAGACAGAAAAAACTTTGTGCCTCAAGCCCCACAATACGGTTTGATGTACATGAACGAAAATCGGTACACACCTGTATCATGTCGCAACTTAAAGAAAAGTCTCTTGGCGCCATGGCCCAAACAGGAAGTCGGCCATTTTGAACATTTTGAATTAATCGCGTAATTTTGGCGCAATTTATGCCATTCCTTCGGCATTTAATATGGCCCGAACTGTAACGTGCACCCAGGTGTGTTACACATCAAAATATGCGTCTCCATCCTGTGACTACACGCATTACTTTTCTCTTTCAAAAGTGTTACCGTGGCGACGCTAGACGCCAAAAAGCGCGCCCCCCCTTCATCTGATTGGTCCATATTTGATAGTTCCCCAATAGTCACCAAATTTTGCACCAAGCCAGGCCTGGAGATAGATTTGATATTTAATGGTTTGCAGAAAGCCTTGACCTTTGGCTCCCTCTCTCTCCACCACGACCAGTAAGGAGCTGGCCAACATTATTGCAAATGCAGCTCTAATCTGCCTGTGAATCTCCCGCTCCATTCTCTCCTCATCTCAAAAGACTTAGGCCTTGTCCCAATACTCCCACTACCCCTAGTTTTCAGCACTACCCCTAAATTTTGCTGCTACATCACTGCGTGGTTTACGTTCGGGTACGTAAGCGACTGCGTAGTTACGTTTGCCACTTTACTAAGTTTTAATATTTTTTCAGGCGTAAAAGTAACCGTTAAGATCCCCAACCTGGGCTCAGTTTATCCAAATAACGCCTGTTAAGAAATTTGCTCTGAAAATTTCGGGATTTCTGCCTGCCGGCTCGGGAACTGATGGTTCCGCTTTAAATCAACGCAGAGCCTACGGCGTAGGGTACGGCGTACGGCACGCGTCGCCGCGTAACCTACGTAGGCTCTGCGTTGGTGTAACGCGGAACCATAAATCAGCCTTTATTCTGGCGAGGTTTGAAAAAGACTTCGCAACAACGGACAAACGAGTGATTATGTACATTCACTGAGTGAATATTATGAAAGAGAAATATATATTTCTCGCTAGAAATGTAATCAAAACGCATTTTTATGCAGAAACTAACTCAAAATATTGATTTTATTCACTAAAAATTAGAAATGTCCGCCATGTTTTTTTTTTTTGATTCAGTCCGCAAATGACGACGAAAAGCATTCTGGGAAATTTTTCTGGCCCTAGTTCAGCTAGTGAGCATCTGAAAACCCTCGCTTTGACGGGCTAGATTCATAGCCACTACACTAGTTGAAGCCACTCCCCCTAGGTGAAAAGAGGAATTGGGACACCACTACCCTCACGGGAATGCGCAAAATGTAGGGGTAGGGCTGAAAAGTAGGGGTAGTGGCAGTGGTGGACAGTAACGGAGTAAATTTACTTGAGTACTGTACTTAAGTACATATCCAGAGGATTTGTACTTTACTTGAGTATTAGATTTCTTTGGTACTTATTACTCTTACTTGAATACATTTCCAAGACAAATATTTTTACTTTTACTCAAGTAAATTTCTAGGAAGGCTGAAAAGTACTCGTTACTTTCAGGTCTGCTCTTTTTTCTTCTTCCCTAAAATCCTATTGGACACAAGCTGTTTTTGTCAAAGGAGGAGACCTATCACAGTGCACGCTCTCCACTGGGATGTACGTAAAGCGGAAATACGTCAAGCCTCCTCAAAACGATACCGCCAAAGTAGCCTGCGTTTGTCAAGACAGAGCCGCTACAAGTCAAGACAGAGCCGCAAACAACGGCTACGCCTGCGTCAGGAGAAGAAAGACAATCCGCTGAGTCGTCTGAGTCTGATAATGAGCCGGACTCGGAGCAGGGACTTTCACAAAATCCTTGGCCGTATCTTAACTCAATGTTTGAGTTCGACCGAGTAAAAAACGAGGGGCACAGACAAACCACAGACAAAATTAAAAAATTTAATTAAATTAAAATTAAATTAAAATTAAAAAATATAGTAATTTACTGATGTGGAAAATAAGAAATGTACTCTTACTCTTACTTTTACTTAAAGTAAATTTAAAAGCATTTACTTTTGGATACTTAAGTACCTTTAAAAGCAAGTACTTTTCTACTCTTACTCGAGTAATATTTTGACTGAGCTACTTTTACTTGTAACGGAGTAAATTTTGACCAGTAGTATTTGTACTCTTACTCAAGTACTGGGGTCGAGTACTCTGTCCACCTCTGGGTAGTGGGAGTATTGGGACAGGGCTTTAAACTCCAACTGAGCCAGCACCTCGGTCCTAACCTGGAGAGGGCATTCCACCCTTTCGCAATTGAGATCCATGGTCTCAGATTTGGAGGTGCTGGTTCTCATTCTGGCCGGCTCCAAGGAAAGTTGAAAGTCACCAAATCGGACTCCTATCCCCCCGGCTGTGGAGAAATTCTGTCCATGAAGGTTACGAGCAGAACCAGTGACAAAAGGCGGCCCTGACTCTACATCTCTATCATGATCTCACGACTGTTGGGAAACATTTGAAAGACCATCTTGTCTACATGCATGCAGGATGACAAATGAGCACTGATAAATACACACCCAGGAATAGACCAACACTGGTGGTTTATGACAACTGGAACATGAAGGAAGTGTTCATTGTTTTCCTAATTATAAGTCAGAGAGAGGAGCAATAATGTGAGTTAGAGAGCTTCAGGCATATTTCCTAACACTGTCTGTGGACTCTCTTCTGCGCCCACCTTGCCAGGAAATATGTTCACAATCAACAAGGGTTGGCCTCTCCCCGAGGCTACACACTCATCCTTGTAATAACATGATGTTTGTGAGTGACCCCTGACATCTGTATGGGGCCAGAAAGGTCCGTACTTCCTAAAAGGATCTGTGAAATATAACTGAAATTCACCCCGTGGCGAGTTTACTGTATATGAAACAAAACTTCTCCATCAGTCCTATCTTACGCCACTGAAATTGCATAGATATAAACCTGAGATATCCAGCTTGTGTTTTAGGTGTAGTATAGAACAGGGGTTCTTAACCTTTCCCTTGGGGCCCAATTTTTTCAGTACAGAGTGGCCCGGGGCCACCATTAAATATTAACACTATATATATATATATATATATATATATATATATATATATATATGTGTGTGTGTGTGTGTGTGTGTGTGTGTGTGTGTGTGTGTGTGTGTGTGTGTGTGTGTGTGTAAATATATTCAAGTAGCCTCATAGTTGTATCAACATCTGCATCTGACTGTTATATTTAAAAAAGTACATATTACATGTGTAACTTGAATTACACATATTTTTTTCTCTTAAAAATAAAATAGATTTTATTTTATTTTTCAAATGCTATCTTATTTTATTTCTCTACCAGCAGTTTGAATTTCCCCTTTTCTTTGTTAATTGTCTCAACACATTTTTATAAGAAATTAATATAAACACATCTTAACAATTGAACAGTTTTGCAGTTTTTCTTTCTTCCCCTCTTATAATCTTATGCCCCCACTTTCTGTCGTTCAGTGAGAGAACTGAGCTCTAATTTCTCCTGTCAGGACTTTAAATCTGGGCTGGATGGTGTCAGGTTCTCATCCACATGTGAAGGTGCTCATTGGTGAGCCTGGAACGATATTTAGTTTTAATTATGTTCATTGTGGAGAAAGCTGCTTCACAGCTGTATGTGGACCCAAACATGTTTAAGATGGTCAGCTTATTTTCTGTGACTTCAGTTCAGACTTGAGTGGATATGTTTGATGAAAAACTTTGTGTTTTGTTTCAGTGGCGTTTCACTTTTGCACTTTGAACGCCACGGTCTCTGAACGTATGAGACACTGGTTTTGTCCCAGTGGGAAGACTGAACCAGGATGAATCTGTCCATTCCGGGTTTAACTTTCCTTTCCACTTGTTACGCTTCTCATCTCTGTATAGATTCGAGCTAATTACCGTATTTTGACGACCATACGGGCGCCGTGTGGAAAGGAGCACCCTCAGTTTTGTGTCATTTCTGTATTTAAAAACACACACACAGCGCCGTATAGAAGAGTAGCTCATTCCTGCACTGTACTTGGTGATGCACAAAACTTAACACATTCTGGCATGATCTCTCTAACATCATGATAAAACTTCTAGGAGTGCGTCTTCCATTAGATCCTCGAACCTGTTTATTAGGAGATACTACAAATATTGATGCACGAT
Source organism: Cololabis saira (assembly GCF_033807715.1). Classification (NCBI taxonomy): domain Eukaryota; kingdom Metazoa; phylum Chordata; class Actinopteri; order Beloniformes; family Belonidae; genus Cololabis; species Cololabis saira. The sequence goes on from NC_084606.1 coordinate 39,685,413, forward strand.
TAAGAAAAGCTCAAAAGAAGTTTCTCCCACTGGCCCTGTGTGTTGCCATATAATATATATATATATATATATATATATATATATATATATATATATATAAATGTATTTATTTTTATTAAATGTGAAGGGGAGGGGGGGTTGGGGTGGAGTGGGGGTGAATTATTATAATATTTTTTCTGCATATATATTAATGGTTAATTAATTTCAATTCAATTCAATTTTATTTATATAGCGTCTAATGCAACAAAAGTTGTCTCTAGACGCTTTCCAGAGACCCAGAACATGAACCCCCGAGCAATAATTACATAAACAATGGCAGGTAAAAACTCCCCTAGTGGGAGTTTTGGGGAGAACCAAGTTGGTAAAAACCTAAGGCATATATGCAACTCTTAAATACAAAAGCATTTTTGATTTGGGAACGTATAAATGGACAATCCGTCACTGTTCCTGTTCTGCTTGCTTCTTGCTTGCTACTTTATTCCCTCTGTCTCCTACTTGTTTTCTCCCCTCACCTTACTGGGTTACCTCACTCTCCCGGGGATATGCTGAAGCTGTTTTGTATCTGAAAAGCTTCAGATTCTTCCTGCCACATTCCTTCAACACTTAGACACCTAGACCTCACACAGGAAGCTCCTTCTAATCATCCTCTGAACCAGTAACATGTTATAGCCTGTTCCAGGAACAATACTCGTGTTTAGGGAGCTGAAAAGATCATGTTTAAGGAACTGGGAGCTAAAACTGGATTTCTAAAGGTCACAACTTGTAGTTTAGATTAGACTCCAACCCACTATATTCAGTATACTATTACATTCTGTGGTGCCTTGACTTTATTCAAAATTTTGATTTTTTTTTTTTTCACAATTTAACTTCAGCCAGTAGTTAAATATTGTATTTAACCCTTGTACTGTCTCTGGGTCAAAATGACCTAATTCTCCTTCCTTTTTTCCTCCTGCTCTCTCCTTCCTTCTTCCCTTCTTCTTTTCTTCCTTCCTTCTTCCTTCCTTCCTTCCTTCCTTCTTTTCTCCCTTCCTTTCTTCCTTCTTTTTTCCCTTCCTTCCTTCCTTCCTTCCTTCCTTCCTTCCTTCCTTCCTTCCTTCCTTCCTTCCTTCCTTCCTTCCTTCCTTCCTTCCTTCCTTCCTTCTTTTCTCCCTTCCTTTCTTCCTCCTGCTCTCTCATTCCTTCTTCCCTTCCTCTTTTCTCCCTTCCTTCCTTCTTTGCTTGTTTTCTCCCTTCCTTCTCCTTTCTTTCTTTCTTTCTTTCTTTCTTTCTTTCTTTCTTTCTTTCTTTCTTTCTTTCTTTCTTTCTTTCTTTCTTTCTTTCTTTCTTTCTTTCTTTCTTTCTTTCTTTCTTTCTTTCTTCCTTCCTTCCTTCCTTCCTTCCTTCCTTCCTTCCTTCCTTCCTTCCTCCCTCCCTTCCTTCCTCCCTTCTTTTCACCCTTCCTTCCATCCTTCTTTTCTCCCTTCCTTCTTTCCTTCTTTTCATTCTTCCTTCCTTCTTTCTTTCCTCCCTTCGTCCCTTCCTCCTTCCTTGACCCGAAGACAGCACAAGGGTTAAAAAGCTGTAAAATATCTGATGATCTGACTTAAAATCTGGCTGTTTCATGACGTGCTGAACAGGTTCAGCATGTGACTTGATCTAAAAGAATGAGTTGAACTTATATATTATCTAAGATGCAAAATATCTGTCGGATTATTATTTTTGGGTTGTTGTTTGTATTGTGTCTTTGATTTTTGCCAACATAGATTGCCAGTTCACTGTTACTTGGTGCATGGCTGGTCTAACCTATGATCTAACCCAACCTTTCTCAACCTTTTTTCAGTCATGACACCTTTCAAAAGTGAATAAAATCTCACGACACCCCAGAGTAAAATATAATTAAAAACCACACTGCATCGCTGTAAATGCATATGACGCGCACGTAAGGTGCGCGTCGCCGCGTACCCTACGGCGTACCCTATGCCATAGGCCCTGCGTCGATTTAACGCGGAACCTTAATTCATGCTTCACTTTGAACAGCTGGTTCACACCGACGTCCAGCGGTTGGAGTTCCTTCGTCAGACCTCCCGGAATAACAGCAAGCACCGCGTTCATATTTTTCACTTCTTTCTTTACATTGTCTGTGAGATGGGCGCGCATAGTCATGGATCAGCAGCGATGGTGATGTGTGAAAAAAACCACCAGGCACATAGACCTGCCTCAACCACTCATCATCCCTTCATCCATCCAGCCCTTTTCATTTGCCTTTATAATGACTCCGGCTGGAAAAGTCTCTTTAGGCAAAGTCTTTCTTTTAAAAATCCCCATAGTTTTTGTCCATCAGCGTGGCAACCAAGCACAACAGTGAACGATGATTTCTCATACCCCGTTGTGCGGATCGCCACCGTGCTGGTCCCCGTCCTCTCCACCGTGTGGTTCACCGGGATGTCGAAAGTCAGCTGGTCTCTAATGATGATTGTCTCTAACACGTCCGCAAATCACTGGTGATTCACGCGCCCCCTTCCCCCTTTAACTTCTCATGGTAGCCCCAATTACGTCCGCCTGACAATAATACAATGGCCGCATTGTGTCATTGGGTGCGCGGCACATTTAAAAAAAAAAAAAGACGTTTATATGCGCCTAATGGTCGTCAAAATACGGTATCTTATTTATTTATTTATTTATTTATTTATTCATTCATAGGCAAAAAGAATATATTTATGTATGCATTCATATATTTATATATGAAATGTCAGAATAGGTAATTTTTTGATGACACCCCTAAAGCAGTCAGGGGACACCCCAGGGTGCCGCGACACCCCTGTTGAGAAAGGCTGATCTAACCTATCATTGCAGTAGGTTTAGCAAAGCTTTTTTCAATATCTATGAAGTTTGCTGGGAGAGATGAAAAGAACTTTGTGACCTCACCATCATCCAACACCTTTGTGATGAGTTTATCACTCACAATCAGTGCTGTGTGTGATGTTTACACCAGAACAAAGAAGACTGCTGCCAGAGCGGAGGATCTATCTCATCTGAGTAGATAACACACTCAGTCCAGAACTTAATGTACAACAAAATGCCTGTACATTAAAGATCTGGGGCCGGATTCACCAATATGTTCTTAAGAACGATCTTAAGAAATGTCTTAAGATCTAAAATTAAGAAGTTCATAAGAAAGTTCTTAAGTGAAATTCCTCAATATTTTCTTAAAAACCGTCTTAAGAACTGTCATTTCTTAGGAATTTCTTATTTTTCCTACTTAAAAACTTCTTAACATGTCATTGCATTGCACGCGCCAACAAACAACATTTATACAGGTAGTTTGCGTCTTAACCGTCAGATGCAGGAACTTTTCAAGGTTATGGTGGATGAGATTAATGTGCGAAAAAAAATACTATTGGGGAAAATTAATAATAATTAACTACCACGCTAACTAACATGCTAACAAACAGTTAACAGGCTCTTTGTGTAATTAATTACAAAGTATATCCTCAAACTATGACCTACTAGTCTAAACTTGTCCAAAATGTGTTGAAAAAGGTGATTTATTGGCTTATTATTATTATTATTATTATTATTATTATTATTATTATTATTATTATTATTATTATTATTATTATTATTATTATTACCTTTTCACAGAAGACATTTTAAGACAGGTCAAGGTTGTCTTAAAGTTAAGAAAAAAGTCAAGAACAAATTTGAGAACTTTTATTTCAAGAATACCATTTATTCTTAAGTTTTTTCTTGAGAAGAAACTTAAGAAGAAAGTTGAGAAAATACTTAGAACCTTTTTGGAGAATATGACTTCTTCTCTTTTTTCTTCTTAAGACTGAACTTTATGAGCTTCTTTAACAGTAAAATCACGAGAATTAGAGAAGAAATCAACCAGCCGGTTGTGGGCGTTTCTTCAGCTTTAGCGACTTCCCTAGGCTCTGACTTGTCTCTAGACTGTTTTGATCCTATAGACCTCCCTGAGCTGACTTCACTCGTTAATAGAGCTAAGTCAACCACATGTATGTTAGACCCCATCCCGACTCGACTATTCAAAAATGTTTTTTCTCTTATTGGTGTGACAATACTGGACCAAATCAACCTATCCCTAAGCTTAGGATATGTACCACAGGCTTTCAAAGTGGCAGTAATTAAACCTTTACTTAAAAAACCTTCCCTTGACCCAGACATCTTAGCTAATTATAGGCCAATTTCTAACCTTCCATTTGTATCTAAAATTCTGGAAAAGGCAGTTTCAAGCCAGTTATGTGACTATTTTTATAGAAATGATCTGTTTGAAGTCTTTCAGTCAGGGTTCAGAATGCATCATAGCACAGAGACAGCACTGGTTCGAGTTACGAATGACCTTCTTATGGCCTCAGATAAGGGATTAGTGTCCATACTGGTTCTACTGGACCTCAGTGCTGCTTTTGACACTGTTGATCATGGCATTTTACTGCACAGGTTAGAGCATGTTGTTGGGATTAAAGGGACAGCTCTACGTTGGTTTAAATCATATCTATCTGACAGGTTCCAGTTTGTTCATGTACATGAGGTTTCTTCAGAACAGTCGAGGGTCTGTTATGGTGTTCCGCAGGGTTCAGTGCTAGGGCCAATCTTGTTTAGTTTATACATGCAGCCGTTGGGAAGTATAATCCAGAATCACGGCATACACTTTCATTGTTATGCTGATGATACGCAGCTCTACTTGTCTATGAAGCCGGATGAAACAGAACCTTTAGTTAAACTTCAGGCATGTCTTAGGGACATCAAGGACTGGATGTCCAGAAATTTCTTGCTTCTAAATTCAGATAAAACAGAGGTTATCATTCTTGGTCCAGAGCATCTTAGGAAGGGATTAGATGGTGTTGCGATGGCTTCCAGTGCAACTGTGAGAAACCTTGGTGTTGTTTTCGATCAGGATTTGTCGTTTAAACCATATGTTAATCAGGTTTGTAAAATAGCGTTTTTCCATCTCCGTAATATTGCAAAAATTAGGAAAATCCTCTCGCAGAGGGATGCAGAAAAACTAGTTCATGCGTTTGTATCTTCTAGACTGGATTACTGTAATGTGTTGTTAGCAGGATGTCCAAGTAATTTGCTGAATAGGCTCCAGCTGATCCAGAATGCAGCAGCACGAGTACTGACAGGAATTAGCAGGAGAGACCACGTCTCTCCAGTGTTAGCGTCGCTCCATTGGCTACCTGTAAAATTCAGAATTCAATTTAAAATTTTATTACTTGCATATAAAGCCCAAAACGGCTTAGCTCCGCAGTATTTACAAGATTTGATAGTGCCTTATGTTCCTGGCCGAGCTCTCCGCTCCCAGGGTGCAGGTTTACTCGTAGTTCCTAGAGTATCTAAATGTAGATTTGGAGGGCGGGCGTTCTGCTATCAGGCACCATTACTTTGGAACCAACTTCCAATCTGGGTTAAGGAGGCTGACACCACCTCCACCTTTAAAACTAAACTTAAAACCTTTCTGTTTAGTAAAGCTTATAGTTAGTGTTTAGTAAACCTCTAGCTGGTGTTGGTAAATCTCTAGGTAGTGTAAACTCTAGTGTGTTAGAGTCAGTAGTCATAGTTGCAGCTATAGAACAAAACTATAATAGTTAGTCTCAAATATAGCTTCGCGGTAGATATGCTGCTATAGGCTTATGCTGCAGGGGGGACCGACATGATCCGCTGGGCGGTGCCTCTCACCCTTCTTCTCCTCTCCTTTTCCCTGCCTCTCTTCTCCATTACCATTTTTATTTATTATAAATATCTCATAGCTATCATTTTTGTCCATCGTTCCTGTAGTTTCTTGTGCCGGCCCCCCTTTTTTCCCTTTTTTCTCTTTTGTGTATGTTTGCAGGCCGGAGCCTCAGGAGCTGCGTTCTGGCCTGTGTTCCCGGCCCTCCCCCCCCTCTGGTCATCCCATTGCTTCTTCCACCTGCCTACGTGGATGTCTGCTGTTGCTGCTTCCGCCTGCCTGCACCCCCCCCCCCCCCTCTGGTCATCCCGCTACTCCTTACACATGACTGTTGTGTGCTGCTGACGCCCCCCCCCCCCCTCTGGTCATCCCGCTGCTGCTTCCACATGACTGTTGTGTGCTGCTGATGCCCCCCCCCCCCCCCACCTCTGGTCATCCCGCTGCTGCTTCCACCTGCCTGCTGTGTGCTGTTGACGTCCCTGACTCCCCCAGTCTGGCCTTCGGCAGGAGGGTCCCCCCTTATGAGCCTGGTCCTGCTCAAGGTTTCTTCCCTCCTAAAGGGGAGTTTTTCCTTGCCACTGTTTATGTAATAACTGCTTGGGGGTTTATGTTTATGTTTATGTTTATGTTTCATGTTCTGGATCTCTGGAAAGCGTCTAGAGACAACATCTGTTGTATTAGACGCTATATAAATAAAATTGAATTGAATTTAATTGAATTGAACTTAAGAAAAAAATGACGCTTAAGAAGATTTTTTTTCTTAATAATGTTTTGTGAATCCGCCCCCTGGATATCTGGCCCACTGACTGACTGAGCTTCCATGGGGGGGGGCAGCAGATGGGAGGAGGGAACAGGCTACTGGGAAAGGTCCTGGTGTTAAGCCGCCTGCAGCCCTTAGGGTCCTGTCGCTGTTTTCAGTTCATCCTTTTTCCTGTTTTAGTTAAATCTCATATTACAGTTATCAACCAGATGATTTGAGTTCTGCCTATAACCTCCTTTTGGGTACTGAGCATAAAGCTGCATGGGCTGCCCTCTCTCCACACTGGAACACCCCCACCTCCCGTTGTAGTACTGTAGTACTGTAGTACTGTAGTACTGGCTGCCCTCTCTCCACACTGGAACACCTCCACCACTCCCATTGTCAGAAAAAAGGACACTTCACACCCCGGACACTCACTGTTTGAACTGCTGCCATCTGGGAAACGAGACAGACTCATGAAAACAAGGACAAACAGACTCAAACAGCTTTTACCCAACAGCAATAACCACCCTTAACAAAACAGGAGCTAATGTGCAATAACAAAAATGATTGTATGTTGATGAAAGTTCTTGTAATGTCCGTGTGTTGATGTATGTGTGGAGGGGTGAATGTGTCTAGACCAGGGGTCTGCAACCCAAAATGTTTTAGATCCATATTGGACCAAAAACACAAAAAACAAATATGTCTGGAGCCGCAAAAAAAGAAAAGTCTTGTATAAGCCTTAGAATGTAGACAACACATGCTGCATGTTTCTATATTAGTTAACTGGGGGAAGATTTTTTTTTTCATTATGCACTTCGAGAAAAAAGTTGAAATGTCAAGATTAATGTTGAAATGTCGAGGAAATAGTCGAAATGTTGTCAAAAAAGTCGAAATGTTGAGAAAAAAGTCGAAATGTCGAGATTAAAAAGGAAAGGAAAAAGGAAGAAGAAAAAAAGATAAAAAAAGAAGAAAAAAAGAAAAAAAGGAAAAAAAAGGTCAAACATTGTTGAAAAAGCTCCAGGAGCCACTAGGGCGGCGCTAAAGAGCCGCATACGGCTCTAGAGCCGCGGGTTGCCGACCCTTGGTCTAGATATATATTCATTTTATATTTTTTGTTTTTATTTCATTTTATTTTAATTTTTTTTATAAGATGCGCTGACTGGGGGGCACTTTTAATTTCATTGTACCTGGTGATAATGACAATAAAAATCTATCTATCTATCTATCTATCTATCTATCTATCTATCTATCTATCTATCTATCTATCTATCTATCTATCTATCTATCTATCTATCTATCTATCTATCTATCTATCTATCTATCTATCTATCTATCTATCTATCTATCTATATATCTATCTATGAATGAAGACAAGTATAGAGCCCCACTTTAACTTTCAGAACAGAGCTGTTTTTTGTCCGTCATGAGGAGATTCAGCATCTGCTGAACGTCAACGCCAGCAGGTCTAATGACAGACTCCATTTAACATTCCCAAGGTAAACTCATGGCTGCACAACATGCACTCCCTACTCCAAATGTATTCAAACCTCACTCATGGATGGTATGTAGCAATCTTTTTTAACGGGTGATTGGCATCCGGTGTACGCTCCACAAAGCCCTCAAATGTCTGCTCACACGTTACCAACATGTCAGGAGTAGCATTTCAGATTAATCTCCACGTAGGCTTGTTTGATTCAGTGAGTGGGATTCTTATCAGTAATGGGCCTGGTGACCTTTGACATGAGGATTTACAAAACAAAAAAATCTTGTGAGCTTATGGGGAGTGTAGTGGGAGAGTCCAAAACAGATCTTTGATATGATATCCTGTTAGCTGTGTCAAAGCGATGAACGGGCCCTCGCACTCATGGCCACCGCCCCATAAGCATATCAGAAATGACACCACCCACGACTTCCTATGTCAAATCATTCAAAAGTTATGGCAGAAAATAGGAACTATGAAATATCGACCAATCAGAAGAAGGGGCGGGGCTAATTTGCACCAATTATGGTCAATGACATAATACCGAGTCCGATGACACCACCCACGACTCTTTATGTCAAACCCTTCAAAAGTTATGGCAGAGAAAAGTTTTCTAGGGGGCGCAGTTGAGCCATTAGGCCACGCCCATTAATGCAAACCATGAAATATCAAATTTATCACCAGGCCTGGCTTGCATGCAAAATTTGGTGACTCGGTCGCCACGGTAACGCTTTTGAAAGAGAAAAGTAATGCGCGTCGTCGCAGGATGGAGACGAACATTTTGATGTATAACACACCTGGGTGCACGTTACGGTTCGGGCGGTATTAACTGCCAAAGGAATGGCATGAATTGCGTCAAAATTACGCGATTAATTCAAAATGTTCAAAATGGCCGACTTCCTGTTCGGTTTCGACCATGGTGCCAAGAGACTTTTCTTTAAGTTGCGCCATAATACAGATGTGTAGCGATTTTCGTGCATGTACGTCAAACTGGATTGTGGGGCTTGAGGCACAAAGTTTTTTCTGTCTGAACCAATCAGATGAAGGGTGGGCGCACTTTTTGGCATTTAGCGTCGCCACGGTAACGCTTTTGACTGAGAAAAGTAAGGCGCGTTGTCGCAGGATGGATACGCACATTTTGATGTATTAACACACCTGGGTGCACGTTACGGTTCGGGCCGTATTAACTGCCAAAGGGATGGCATAAATTGCGCAAACATTACACGATTAATTCAAAATGGCCGACTTCCTGTTCGGTTTGCGCGCAGAATTTGGTGACTTTTGGGGCACGTTAAGGGGGGCAAAAAGGCTCTCATGTCGTCAGAAGGATAAAGAATAAAGAAGAAGAAAGAATTCCTACAGATACAATAGGGCCTCTCGCACTGTAAGTGCTCGGGCCCTAACTAGATAGGAAACTAGACAGTTGAGGTTGGATAGTTTACTAGCTAGCTAGTTTGTCAAAATGTGGCTTGTAACCTGTGGTTCCCTTGTAATAGTTAAAAATCGCAAACATCAGGTACATGCTGATGAACCACTTGGTGTCATCCAATACCAAGTCATGGACTTGGTATGGGATGACACCAAGGTTTTGAAAAGTAGATCCCAGAACTTCTGGAGCAGGGCTTTGGAAGCTACAGCCATACTTTCTGTTTTAGTCTTGTCATTTAGGAGAATGTTAGATGAAATACAGACATTAAATTCACACTAACATTTGACCGGTGAAAGCTGGGTGGACGGTTTTGGTTGAAATAAAACTATGTATTATCAGTCTATGAATGGAAGCTGTCACTGTGGTGGCAGATTATCAGATCAAAGAGGATGGGGTCCGAGCCCCTCTTCCAGTATGGAGATCACTATCAGCCATCACAACTTTATCAGTCTGGATTTCATCATCCTATCATTATTGACCATCCCCTTGGTGGTATCTCCCATCTCGACTTCTAGACGTGCAACCTGGGATTGGCGCAGATATTTTTTGGACACTATTCCAGATCATACCTGTCAAGTCTCCCATTTTGGCCGGGAAACTACCATATGGCTGTCCTCCCGTACTAATATTTTCCCGTTAAGTTATATAATAAGTAGGGCTGGGACTTTATCGCGTTAATTACGATTGATTAATTAATTACAGACAAATAGCGCGAGAAATTTTAAAAAAAACGCATTTAATCGCAATTTACTTTTGCACTCCAAACAGTGTGGAACGTTTCTCGTTGCAAGAGTTCAGATAGATGGACAGATCGATATGTGTTTATTGTCCCTGTGGGGAAATTTGTTTGCAGCAAAAGACACACATGGCAATTTGACAAACATAGCATAAAAACAGGGACACAGAACAGTAACAAAGACACGGTGCATCCACTTGTACATGGTATTGCCCAGCCAGCTGGGGTGCTATTTCCTAGTAATATTTAAAGGTTTAATGGCTTGGGGTAGAGAGTGAATGCATTGACGTCACATCCCCACCGGACCACGCCCCCTTACTCGCACTGAGTGGCAAAAAACCGCTGCAACTAGTGGAGAAGACGGGATAACAGCTGATTATGGGCTTAAATTAAAGGCAGTTGGACTTGACAGTGACCCGTACAGTTACCCCAAGAACCCGTGGTCCATGGACATTAATATTTGGCAGCCCCGCCCCTTCCTATACGCAGAGTATGCACATTGCGTAAGGCCCCCGACGGCCAGGGGCCCCCAATTGCCTGAGCGAATTTGCGGAGTTTAGGCAAAGAACGTACTATAGGATCCTCCCACTATCTGAGTACTACAGACAGACCCCTCGCCACAGCTGCTGCTACGGTATTTGCGCAGTGGTGCGTTGTGAATCCAAAAACGTAACTTGACGTTCAATCTCATGCGTGCACGGTGCAGCAGCCAGCAGCTGTTTGTTTACGTTTACGAGCCGGGCGACCGAGCCGGCGCTAAAAAGAAAACCTAGTTCAGAGTTACAGTAGTAACAGTAACACCAACACTGCAGACTGCAAAATGAAAAGGATATATCCTTCAGGGTGCGAAAAAAAGAAAAAGAAGCAACGGAATGATGAGCTGCGTCAACAACAGTCAGGTAACCAGCCAACGTGACTTCCATGCAACTTGCAGTGTTGCAGACTAGTAACGTCAATGTCGTGTTTTTGTTTTTAAAGAGGAATTCCACCATTATTTTTATATTTTACTATGTCATCATGTAATTAAGATGCGGTAGATATTGGCTTAGAGAATGATGTTGTGTGGTGGTGTGGAACTTTGGAAGTTGAATTGTGGAAATAATAATAAAACAGTGACATGTTCCAATCTGTGGGGGGACACCATGGAGGTATGAATGAAAATGGGTGGAATTCCCCATTGTTGTGGTGAACTTGCCACAGTGTTGTGCACAAGAAAATCATGCACAATCTACAGCATGATTTTTTGTCATTTTGCTGTAACTTTGTTAGTTGTATCTGTATGACTATGACCAGAGCCTTGGGGTACCTATCCCAGTGGGCCATATACAGTTTTTATCCTAGGCGGATATTTTTATACTTGGATTAACCTAGCTAATATGTAATAATATAATATATATATATATATATATAATTATATTATTATATATTATATTATAAATTTCAAATTTGCATAAAATTAGCTTGCATTCTGTTACTATGCCAAGTGTGTGTGTGTGTGTGTGTGTGTGTGTGTGTGTGTGTGTGTGTGTGTGTGTGTGTGTGTGTGTGTGTGTGTGTGTGTGTGTGTGTGTGTGTGTGTGTGGGGTGGGCCCGGGGCAGAGGGGGTGGGGGTAGTGGATTTATAACAGTTCAGTTATCTTATTGTTTTTTTGTCGCTCTCTTTTTGTATCTATAATTTCCAGGAGGCTACTCTGAATATGGATTTTAACTGTTTTTAAGGTGAGAGAAACCCTGCAAAAACACTGGCCAAAATCAGTCCAAATCGGCCCAAATCGTGCCCAAATTGGCCCAAATCGCCGCGGGATGGGCAGCCGGCTTTGCCGGCTGCCACGATTCCTGCTTAGGGCCCCCTGGGAGCCAGGATCGACACTGATATTTGGTACAGTTACCTCAAGAACCAGTGGTCCATGGACATTAATATTTGGTACAGTTACCCCAAGAACCAGTGGTCCATGGACATTAATATTTGGTACAGTTACCAAGAACCAGTGGTCCATGGACATTAATATTTGGTACAGTTACCAAGAACCAGTGGTCCATGGACATTAATATTTGGTACAGTTACCAAGAACCAGTGGTCCATGGACATTGATATTTGGTACAGTTACCAAGAACCAGTGGTCCATGGACATTAATATTTGGTACAGTTACCAAGAACCAGTGGTCCATGGACATTAATATTTGGTACAGTTACCCCACTAACCAGGGGTCCATGGACATTAATATTTGGTACAGTTACCAAGAACCAGTGGTCCATGGACATTGATATTTGGTACAGTTACCCCAAGAACCAGTGGTCCATGGACATTAATATTTGGCAACAAATCCAGTTTCCTGATATTTATGTACTTAATTTCTACGGGAAATACACGAAGCAAAGCTTGAAGGCGTACAAAAGTCTTGACGCTTGGTCCGACTTCAAGGCAGGATTTGTTGTAGAAATTAAAGTGATGAGGACACCTAACTTTATGATTTGACCGTTTAACGTTAGCTACCCAAAAATCCAACATTACCTGATACAAAATGGGAACCGCAAATCCACGTTTCGGTGCCTGGAATCCAGTTGTTTCTGCGAATTGCTAAATCTATGAGTACAGTCGATCCCACAACAGCTCCTTCCCTTTTTAGATGTTTTCGAGTTGCTCAAACTGAAAGTTCACGCTGCCACTCAGTCTTTCTGCCACTCAGTCTTTCTGTCACTCAGTCTTTCTGACACTCAGTCTTTCTGCCATTCAGTGGGCGTAACCTGCTGTGAAGTCGCATCTGTTTTTAGTGAACAAGGGGGGGCAATAACGCTGAGCTGATGGCAACAGTTTAGAACTGGAGGTAAGTGGGTTCCTCTCATCAGCCACAAGGGCATTTGCCTTGTTTGTTTGTCTGGACTTCTTGATATCACCCACTTCTTCAATCTGCCAGTGAGTCATGTGGTACAAAGGAGTTCAGTGTGTCACCCAAGGACACATGTGGTGAGCCTGATGGTGAAAGAGCAAAAAACAAACCCCCTGACTGAAATACACCACCACTCAGTTGTTTGACTAGACCCGTCTGGAGCAGGATTAAATGTTGATTGTAGCGTTTGCCATCAAAACAAACACAAGAAGTTAGTTTGCTTCTTTCTTTTCCTTCTCAGACTAAAAGGGAGTGCATTGCATTATGAGAATGTTGGATGCCAAGATTATGGAGAAGATTATGCCAAGATTCCATCTGCCCTGATTGTCTGCACCTGTGTCTCGTTACCCCTTGTGTATATCTGGTCTTGTCTTTCCCTGCTCCCTGTCGGTCCATACTGTTTGCTCCCTCCATGTTCTCCCGTAGTTTCTTGGATTCCTGTTTTTGTTCTGCCTTGGCGATCCTGCTCTGAAGCGTTTTTGGTTCTTGTTTTTTGTGGAATAAACTCAGTTTTTGGAACTCCTGCCTCTCGCTCTCCTGCTTTTGGGTCCTCAACAAACCACATCCGTGACAGAACTATGTCAGGGTTTGACATTTCCTCATTGACGGTTGGACGGTTTGACGGTTTCCCTCATCAGTTTCCCCTTCATAAACCGGCCCATTTCCTCATACCAGTTGCCAGATTGTCGTGTGCTTTTGCCCCGCTTTCCAGCCTTCCTGATTTCTGTCCTGTTCCTGCCTGCCTGCCTGCCTGCCTGTCTTTGACCCTGCCTGATTCTTGGTTTATGGATTTTTGCCTGCCCGTTTTGGTTTTGTTTGCCTGATCTGCCTGTCTGCCCGGTTTGACCCCTGCCTGCCTTTTGACAAAGATTAAAGCCTCTTGGACTCTGATCCTGCCTGGTGTTGTGCATTTGGGTTCTCTGTCCTGTGTGAGCCGTGATAGTACAATCTGGCCAAAGGAATGAACCCAGCCAACATGGACCTACCATGTAAGGAAGAGGATTTATGGGACTTTTTTTATGGGGACCAAGTGGCGTTCTACCACCGTACGGTGAAGGGGACAGAGACATGCCCCCAGTTCCTGCCTGTTGCTGTTCCCGAGGTGGCCCCGGACACACCCCAGTCTCTTCCCCCTTTCTGGGGAACACGCCTGGCTCTGGGTGGGCCCAGAGGCCTGCAGGCTCAGGGGAGACAACGACGGCGTCGGCCCCAGCCCCAGCTTGTTCCTGCTCCCCGAGAATCGGCCGATAACATGCGCTGGGCCAAGGAGGAGGAGTATTGGGACCCCTTTTGGGGAACACGCCTGGCTCTGGGTGGGCCCAGGAGCCTTCAGGGCAGGCAACGACGACGGCGTCAGCGCCAGCCACAGCTTGTTCCAGCTCCAGCTCCTGCTCCGGTCCCTGTTCCAGTGGTGGTTCCGGACGCACCTGTCCCTGTTCCTGTGGTGGTCCAGGACGCACCTGTTCCTGTCGTGGTCCCGGACGCACCTGTCCCTGTTCTTGTGGTGGTCCCGGACGCACCTGTTCCTGTGGTGGTCCCGGACGCACCTGTCCCTGTTCCTGTGGTGGTCCCGGACGCATCAGCCCCTGCTCCGGTGATGGTCCCGGACCCCCCTCAGCCAGCTCCGAGGACCCGTGCCCCCCCTCAGCCAGCTCCGAGGACACGTGCCCCCCCTCAGCCAGCTCCGAGGACCCGTGCCCCCCCTCAGCCAGCTCCGAGGACCCGTGTTCCCCCCCAGCCCGCCCTGGATGTGGACTGTGGGGACATCTGGGATCTGTCCCTTGAGGGGGGGCCAGCGCCCCGGACCCGGGTACCCCCGCAGCCAGCGCCACGAACCCGGGTCCCCACTCAGGCAGCTCCGAGGATCCTCTGTCCCCCGGTTCCGGCTCCCCGCATCCTGTCTGCCCCTGTTCCGGCTCCCTGCATCCTGTCTGCCCCTGTTCCGGCTCCCCGCATCCTGTCTGCCCCTGTTCCGGCTCCCCGCATCCTGTCTGCCCCTGTTCCGGCTCCCCGCATCCTGTCTGCCCCTGTTCCGGCACCCCGCCTCCTGTCTGCCCCTGTACCGGCTCCCCGCCTCCTGTCTGCCCCGACTCCGGCTCCCCGCCTCCTGTCTGCCCCGACTCCGGTTCCTGAGGCGGTGCCGCAGCCCTCTATTCCTGAGGCGGCCCCGCAGCCCTCTGTTCCTGAGGCGGTCCCGCAGCCCTCTGTTCCTGAGGCGGTTCCGCAGCCCTCGGTTCCGGAGGCGTTCCCGCAGCCCTCGGTTCCGGAGGCGGTCCCGCAGCCCTCGGTTCCGGAGGTGGTCCCGCAGCCCTCGGTTCCGGAGGCGGTCCCGCAGCCCTCGGTTCCGGAGGCGGTCCCGCAGCCCTCGGTTCCGGAGGCGGTCCCGCAGCCCTCGGTTCCGGAGGCGGTCCCGCAGCTCGATTCCCCTTCCTGAGGCGATCCTGGATAGATCTGCCCAGCCCCGACCCCCTGACCAGCCCGCCGCAGTCCCGGACCGACCCCCTGACCAGCCTGCCAAGCCCCCAGACCGACCCTCTGACCAGCCTGCCAAGCCCCCAGACCGACCCCCGGACCAGCCTGCCAAGCCCCCAGACCGACCCCCGGACCAGCCTGCCAAGCCCCCAGACCGACCCCCGGACCAGCCTGCCAAGCCCCCAGACCAACCCCCGGACCAGCCTGCCAAGCCCCCAGACCGACCCCCGGAAGACCTGCCTCGCTGGTCTGCCCGGCACCGAGGACGGCCCCCGGAGCTTTGGCCATGTGTTGGCCGGGGCCCTCCTCCGGACCCCCTCCGCCCACCCTGGGTGGGGGGGTTTTGGGACATCTGGAATCTGTCCCTTGAGGGGGGGGTTCTGTCATGGCCACAGTTCATGTTTTTTTTTTGCTGTGTTACTGACTCTCCTGTCATCTGGATCCTGCCACCCTCATCAGCCTCATTCCCTTCACCTGTGCTTCCCTGGCCCAGCTCCACACCTGGTTTCCCTCATCAGTTTCCCCTTCATAAACCGGTCCATTTCCTCATACCAGTTGCCAGATTGTCGTGTGCTTTTGCCCCGCTTTCCAGCCTTCCTGATTTCTGTCCTGTTCCTGCCTGCCTGCCTGCCTGCCTGCCTGTCTTTGACCCTGCCTGATTCTTGGTTTATGGATTTTTGCCTGCCCGTTTTGGTTTTGTTTGCCTTTTGACAAAGATTAAAGCCTCTTGGACCCTGATCCTGCCTGGTTTTGTGCATTTGGGTTCTCTGTCCTGTCTGAGCCGTGACAGTTTTTGGTTCTTGCTTTTTTGTAAAATAAAACCCTGTTTTTGGAACTCCTGCCTCCCGCTCTCCTGCATTTGGGTCCCACAAACCATCTCAACTTCTACTGTTGACCTCAGTGTAAGAATAAGGATACTTTATGTACATCATATTCCTCAGAGGATTTTAAACAGCATCTCTGCTCCAAACACAAACACAGTAAATTATCCTCCCTTCCTCGATGAACCCTAAACATGCGGCTGACGGAGAACGTGGAGATCACGTAGCGCGCAGCTCAGCTCAACAGCTGGGCACACATCCAGCCACAGCATCTTCTCATCTCAATAATGACAGGGTCCTTAGCACTCAGCCCGTTTCAAAGGAAGATGAGCCACCGGGGAAAAGAAGGAACACAAGCACACGTCTGGCTGCCGGCCAGCAGCGTACAGCAGAATGTGCCACACAAAAACAGAAAAGGTTCCCAAATGCTCCAGAACAACAAAGAGGAGCTGTGTGAAATACATGGGCGAGCACAAAGGAAAGTTTGTCATGTTTGTAGATATGTTCTTATGATTTAGAAACTAGATCACACAACAGTTTAGACAGAGGACAGTTTTAGTTGTAGTTCTACAAAGTATGTTTTTAAAAAAGTATTCAATTAAAGACTTTACTCTGTTCTGGAAACGGCAGAAAAAGAGCTCTATAAAAGGGGCACGTCCTTACCTGAATATCTGGCACTTCCTTCTCCTCTTCTCTGTTACAAGTACCTGAGTCCTCTGATCTCAACTGCAACTGGCTCATTGACAGAATGTGGCTCACTTCTCAGGAACAAACTCCTCCTCTGAGGGAGGAAGATGAGGAGGAGGAGGAGGAGAAGGAGGAGGAGGAGGAGGAGGATGAGGGAGGGACGGAGACCAAGGGCAGGAAGGAGAACTGACTGAGGGACACACTCATCTTCTTATTTGCGGGACAAGTAATCAGAGTAGGAAAAAAGAGCTGAAAACAAACAGCAGACTGAGATCAAAGTCTTGTCCAAAGTTTGTCATTATTGAACACAAGAGGACGAAGATGAGAGGCTTAACGCCGCGCTAATGGAAGGAGTAGCACGATGGGTGATCATCTGTGTTGACATGAAAGAGTTGAAGTATGTGTAAGGCAAGGCAAGGCAGGTTTATTTGTATTGCACAATCCAACACAAGTTTAGTGTTTAAGTTCATTCATTCCAAACAAGACATTCCAGTCACTTTTCATCATTTATTCTGTTATCATCAGATATTCACTCTTATTCAGTTAGAAGTGGGAAGAACTTTCATTTACCTCTTTGTATTTTACCTCCAGTCACAAATCCTTTATCAGATTTCATGGCCCTCAACTCTGGAACTGATAGGTCTCTTAAGTTTGCATCATCCTTAAAAATGTTCAGGACCAGCTTGGTGGGGAATCTCTTATCTAGGCTAAATTAATAGGCTATTCTAATTGAAATGAAATAGCCATTTTATGGATATTTTTTGTTTGTGTGTTTATTGTGTTTTTCTTTGTTTCTTTTACATTTTCTTTTTTCCTTTCTTTTCTTTTCTTTTTCTATTGATTGATTTGTTTTTGTGATTTTGTATTGAGGGGGAGGATTTTTTATAAGCCCTTCGCGCTTCTTTTCCTCTCCTGCACAATTATTTGTCGTTGTATTGTTAATATAATTACTGTTTTATCATTGTGCATATGAATAAATAAAAAAAAACACAAGGTAATTCAAAGTGCTTTACAACATAATACAACATTAAAAGCGGCAAGACACGATTAAACAGTAAATAACAAATAAAATGAAATAAAATGATAAGAAAAGAGGTAAAATAATAGAAAGCATAAGTTGTTAAAAAGTAAGGGCAGTAGAGTCCAGCAGGTTCATCTCATTCTTACAATGGCAAGAATTACGTTTCTATACGGTCAAAACGTACAAAGACCGGGTCAAATACAGTATTACAAAAGTAATCTGTGCCGATTCATGCGTACATACTCTTTAGGTTTATCTTACACAGATTCAAATCAGATCAGCTGGCGTGGAATCCAGAAAAAGGCAAAAAAATTAAAGTTAGTCAAAGAAAAACACAGTGGTAGGTTGCTGGATTTAAATCTAGTAATTCAACCTCAAATTAACAATATTTTACAACTACCAATACTTTCTACAATAGAAAAACACGGGTGCCTTCAGGTTTTCTTTGTTGTCTTTTAAAAAAAAAAGCTTAAACTTTTACCAACATTATACGGAACAAGAAGCCTGGACCAGGACCTGGATCATAAGGCGGGGGGGGGGGGCGGCCAGCTGGACAGAGCAGGAAAAGAGAGAACAGACAGAGAGAATAAATAACAGAGAAAGGAGAGACACAGACACAATGACTACGTTTCCATGCAGTCAAAATTGGGGTTAAGGTCAATATTCCGGTTACTGAAACATTGGGAATAATGTGTTTGCGTGAGTAAACAGGGTTATCCCTGTTTACATGGTAATTAATCATTTGGGATACCTGGATCAAACCAGCGACGCACGGAGAACGTCATGACGCAATTCCCGTCATTTCCGCTTCTTCTTCCTGTATCCAAATTCAAAACAACAATAACAGCAGCACGGAGGATAATCAACAGCCCAGTAGAAGTCGCCTTCTTTTGTGCGTTGGTGCTGGTACTGACCCAACAGGCTACATCTGTCCAGGAGCAGACTATCTAAAATGTACCCAGGCTCTGAGCCATCTTGCCCTAGATGTAACCTGGAGCTGGCTGATCTCAGCCACATGTTCCGGGGGTGTCCCAGGCTGCCTAAATTCTGAACACATGTATTCCAAACCTTCTCATCTGTATGTGGCAATCACTGCGTTTCCATGCATCAATAACCCTTTTAAAACCGGAATATTAGCAATAACCCGGTTTACGGCCATGTAAACACCAATAACCCCCTTGAATAACCAGAATTTGCTCATATTGGGGTTTTTAAAACCCCAATATGAGCCCTGGGTTACTCCTTTTAAAACCCGAATATTGGGTCATGTAAACACCAAACGGAATATCCCCATCAAACGGAACAGGAATTTGTTTTCTGCACATGCTCTGTTCACAAGGAATCCTGGTCTTTAGAGTCCAGGAAGTTCTTATAAACACAGAGAAACCAAGACCAGGAGGAGACTAATCACTTCATAAATGTAATGAAGGATATGAACATTTCTGCATTTGTAGACGGTAGAAAGTACCGGGATTAACAGATTTACAAGAAGGTGAGAGAAAAGTTGCGCGAAGCAGCATTTGTTTTGAATTTGGATACAGGAAGAAGAAGCGGAAATGACAGGAATTGCGTCATGATGTTCTCCGTGCGTCGCTGGTTTGATTCAGATATCCTGAATGATTAATTACCATGTAAACGGAATATTCCGAATGTTTCAGTAACCGGAATATTATCAATAACCCCAATTTTGACTGCATGTAAACGTAGTGATTGTGCTCCACAGCACTTCGTAGTTCGGTCCGGAGCTGCTCAATCTGGCTGCGGAGTTCTGCAGATTGGACAACCGACTTTTCCTCAATCTTTGCCAACAAATTCTCTTTGTCTGTTACAGTCTTAACAAGGAAGGCGTTGAGAATGAGGGAGGTGTGGTTATCAGTAAGTGTGTGTGTGAGCGGTAAGTCTGTGAACTTTGCCCCAGAGCTGCTCCTCAGCCAATGTCCTTGGTGTTATCAGACGGCTCGGTACAGTTCTAAAACAGGTCCACGGATGTTCCTGGAGAGGGGAGGGATAGTGGGGGCAGAGCCACCGAACCGCGCTCCCCTCCATTTACCTGGGAAACGTCCGATCCCTTACAAATAAAATAGATGAACTTCTTATGCTCATCACAAGGAACCGGGATTTTAGCAGATCTGCTGCCGTTTGCTTTACTGAAACCTGGCTCAGTGATCTGATCCCGGACAGCGCTGTATGGCTGCCGGGGTTTCGCCTCATCCGCGCGGATCGCTGCAAGGAATCATCAGGGAAACGAAAAGGCGGCAGGATTTGCCTCTATATTAACGAAGGTTGATGTACAGATGCCACAGTGCTAAAAGTTTCTTGCAGTCCTCACTTAGAGACACTTTTTGTGAACTGTAAACCATTTTATTCACCGCGGGAGTTTTCATCCTTTGTTCTGGTCTCGTCTACATTCCACCCGACGCGTGTGTGGCTGAAGCCACTCAGTGTCTCGCCGATCAGATAACAGACCTGGAGAAAAAACTCCCGAACTCATTCTTTATTGTTTTGGGGGACTTTAACAAAGCAAACCTCACTCACGAACTCCCGAAATTCAGACAACACGTCACGTGTCCCACCAGGGACACGCAGACCCTGGACCATTGTTACACCATTATTAAGAACCCATACCGCTCTGTTCCCTGTGCAGCTCTTGGACACTCTGACCATTGTGTGCTCCATCTGATCCCTACCTACAGGCAGAAATTAAAGACCTCGAAGCCTGTAGTGAATACCGTGAAGAAGTGGACTGAGGAGTCAAAGCTGCTGCTCCAGGACTGTTTCCAGAGCACGGACTGGAGTGTGTTTGATGCTGCGGCCTCAGATCTCCATGAACTGACTGACACTGTTACATCATATCAGTTTTTGCGAGGACATGTGTGTGCAGACCAAGACCTTCTGCACATATAGTAACAATAAACCCTGGTTCACACCGAACCTCAAAAAACTACGCAAAAACAAAGAGGATGCCTACAGGAGCGGCGACCGAGCCCTGTTCAGGCAGGCCAAAAACTCACTGACAAGAGAAATCAGGAAGGCGAAGCGATCCTACGGCGAACGGCTGCAGAATCGCCTCTCTGCCAACCCTGACCCCTCGTCTGTGTGGAGAGGCCTGCAGAACATCACTGGGTTCAAAAGACCAGCTCCACGCCCTGCAGGCAACCGCAAACTCGCCAACCAGCTGAACAATTTTTACTGCTGGTTCGACTCATCATCATCATCATCATCATCATCTTCATCATCATCATCATCATCATCATCATCATCATCATCATCATCATCATCATCATCATCATCATCACCACCACCACCACCACCACCACCACCACCATCATCATCATCATCATCATCATCATCATCATCATCATCATCATCATCATCATCATCATCATCATCATCATCATCATCATCACCACCACCGAGCTGTGTGAGGTGCCCTCATGCCTCAAACGCTCCACCATCATCCCAGTCCCGAAGAAACCCACCATCACAGGTCTAAATGACTACAGACCCGTCGCCCTGACGTCTGTGGTCATGAAGACCTTTGAGCGGCTGGTGTTGAGCCACCTGAAGGACACCACAGGCTCCCTGCTCGACCCCCTGCTTACTGGGCAAACAGGTCGGTGGATGATGCAGTCAACATAGGACTGCACCACATCGACACCTCAGGGACCTACGTGAGGATCCTGTTTGTGGACTTCAGCTCGCCGTTCAACACGATTGCACCCGCAATCCTCCACCAGAAGCTCACCCAGCTCACCGTGCCTGCCTCCACCTGTCAGTGGATTACCAGCTTCCTGAGTGACAGGAGGCAGCAGGTGAGGCTGGGGAGCATCACATCCAGCACCCGGACCATCAGCACTGGCGCCCCCCAGGGGTGCGTCCTCTCACCACTGCTCTTCTCCCTCTATACCAACGACTGCACCTCAGGGGACTCGTCTGTGAAGCTCCTGAAGTACGCGGACGACACCACCGTCATCGGCCTGATCCGGGAAGGTGACGAGTCCGCGTACAGACGGGAGGTGGATCAGCTGGTCCACTGGTGCGGTCGGAACCACCTGGAGCTGAACCCGCTCAAGACTGTGGAGTTGACAGTGGACTTCAGAAAAAACCCACCGCCACCCCCCCCTCACCATCCTCAACAGCACCGTCTCCTCCACAGACACCTTCAAGTTCCTGGGGTCCACCATCTCCCGGGACCTGAAGTGGTCCACCCACATCAACTCCGTCAGGAAAAAGGCGCAGCAGAGGTTGTACTTCCTGCGGCAGCTCAGGAAGTTCAACCTGCCACAGCAGCTGCTGATCACATTCTACACTGCCATCATACAGTCTGTTCTCTGCTCTTCCATCACTGTCTGGTTTGGATCAGCCACCAAACTAGACAGGCACAGACTGCAACGGACTATCAGGACTGCAGAGAGGATAGTTGGGACTAACCTCCCATCTATCGACGACCTGTACCGGTCCAGGACCAGGAAACGGGCGGGTCGAATCTCTGCGGACCCCTCACACCCGGGACACAGCCTGTTCCAACTCCTCCCCTCTGGACGGCGCTACAGAGCTCTGTGCGCCAAAACCTCCAGACACAGAGACAGTTTCTTCCCGCAAGCGGTTGCTCTGATGAGCTCTCACAAATAACAAAGTCTCAGAGTAACCAAACACACTGCACCTCTCACTTTTTTTTTATTTCTTTTGTACAATTTTTTATTTTTTATCTTGTATTTTTGCATAATTCTTGTCTGTAGGAATTGTAAATAGGTCATATTTTTTTCTTATTCTCACTACCTCAAACTGCTGCACCTTAAAATGTTTATAATGTTTATAATTTTGTACATAGAAATTCCACATTTGTCTATTGTCTATTTGTCTATTTTTCATTTGTTTATTGTTCACCTTTACCATAGAGAGCGAAACTACCAGAGTCAAATTCCTTGTTGGACAATGTTCGAACCTGGCCAATAAAGATGATTCTGATTCTGATTCTGATTCTGATTCTGATTCTGATTTCATTCCACAAGGGAGATTGTGACTGGAGCGGCCAGCCAAGCCGCTCTGTCAAGGTCAGATTATAGAATCCACAATTGCATTGAAGAAAAACAGGCGGATTCCAGTAATTTTCTGTCTGCCTTAAATCTCTGGTTCATCAATGGCGACTACAAACAGACGAATTTGTGATCAATTCCCGCCAAGCCGAGCTTCCAACTTCTCCAAGGTCTTATCCATCTCGCCAATGAGCTCAAAAAACGCAGCTAGCCTGCAATTCTGCTCAAGAACCGCATCCAGCTACGGTTTTGCTCCCCCAATGTTAGAGTCTGAGGCTTGGTCGCAGAGCTTATCCCCTCAGCCACGTCCGGCAGCTCAGAAAGGGCCAGAACAGCTGTCGACGACTTGCGTGTTTGTCGATATACCAGGAATCCACCAGCTCCATAAAAGCAGAAATCCTGTTATCATTAATCCAATTATGAAGCATCTTCAACGTCCTCGACTGACAGAATCGACAGACACAAAATCCTCCAATGTTTCCAGGAATCCATCATGTATCCGGCAAAAAATGTCCCGGGGCAGGAGGGCTGCCTTACCCCCTGACTTCTCGTCGCAAAGATTTGGTCAATTGTGCTGAGAGACCAGTTCATCAATTCCATGATTGTAGAGTTTTGGAGGATGTGAAAAAGAGAGGCTCTAAAGGACAAGACAGGACAAAAGCAGCAGCAGGGCAGATAGGGAGGGAGAGGAGCACAAAAGCGTCCGCCTTCACCGAGAGCCGGAAGAAGATCACAATAATCTTCCAATTTAGAACTAAAATATTAAAGAACTAACACAAATAAAATACACTTCAATTAAATACTTAGTTTTTTTTTGTAATTTATTTTCCCAAGCCACTCGGAGCCGAGGCATAAGGATGAAAGAGCTGCATGCAGCTCCGGAGCCGCGGGTTGAGACCCTTGGTCTAATGGGTGCAGAACGTAACCCCAGCTCTACTTTAGCGCCCTATAATGCGGTGCGCCTTATATATGGAGAAAGTTTTAAAATACGTCATTCATTGAAGGTGCGCCATATAATACGGAAAATACGGTAATTTGGTGTTTTGTGTGGGGAGCTCAACTACACTCCGTCTTCACATGGCGCCTCTCCAACCAGAAGTATCATAAGTATCTTTCTTAAACAGAAACCTGTTCTGGTTAAACTTTTATAAATGAATATAAAACAATAGAAAGAAAGCAGAACATCCATTCTGTAATAGTACACATTTTTAGTGCAATAACAAAAGTGCAAACAGAAAGTCTGTAGAAAACTTCTAAACATATTTGTGCCTCAAGGCCATGACGGTAGCTACAGTTGGAGTAAAACAGGAAAAAATAACTCATGAACTCAACAGCTCAATGCCATTTTCCATTGGCATTTTATGACTATTTTTTGACTCTCACAGTAATACGGGACAAAGTGCGTCCCTTTTCAGCTCCATATGGGACGCTACTTTAGTTTATAAATACGGGACGATTCCGTTTTTCAAGAGACGGTTGGCAACCCTAGTCACAGCTGTCTCAGCTGCTGAATTTGCTCTTCAGCTGGTGAAAACAGGTTCCTGAGCACAGTCGGCAAGTGTGAAATTCAAATGTGTTTGTTGATCTCATACTTTATGAGTAAAATGGGCTTCTATAAAAAATAATATGTTACGTTTTACAAAGATTATATAGGGAAAGGGGAGAGGCCCTGATTTCTGCTGCTTGCTGCTTCCACCTGCCTGCTGTGCTGTTGCCGTCCCTGACCCACCAGTCTGGCCCTCGGCAGGAGGGTCCCCCCTTATGAGCCTGGTCCTGCTCAAGGTTTCTTCCCTCCTAAAGGGGAGTTTTTCCTTGCCACTGTTTCGCTTAAGGTTTTTCTCCCACTAGGGGAATTTTTACCTGCCATTGTTTATGTAATAACTGCTCGGGGGTCATGTTCTGGGTATGGGTCTCTGTAAAGCGTCTAGAGACAACTCTGTTGTATTAGACGCTATATAAATAAAATTGAATTGAATTGAATTGAATTGAATTTCTGCCCGTAGACCTGATAACAATGGCCACGGTTACATGAGGTTTATAATTCAGAATTCATTATTCTGAATTAAATAATTCAGAATTAAACTATTTTCCTTCGAGTTATTTACATGAGGTTTACATGGAAAACACGTTTGATCGGCTTTCTCCAATTCCTCTTAAGGTCTGGGGGTTGGGAAGGTTCTGATTGGATAGGGGGGCGGACGTCTTTACGTATTTACGTTTACCGGAAGAAAACAAACTTACTATATTAGCAACAACATAGAGGACCACATTATTAGCATCCTTTTTGGATGTGTTTTGATTTTATTCTTGAAGCAGCAGCACGACAACATCATGTTCTTTTAATTACTTCCAGGTCCTCCAAGCTATTTCTTAAATAAATGGTCTCTGCTCTTGACCAGCGTTTACTGCGTGCTGCCATCTTGAAACTTTTTCATTTGGAAAACCAGCCCAGCGTGGAATATAAGCGTCATGGAGACAGACGGGCGAGGGAACGAGCAGAAAGAAAGACTGGAATTGTCAGACATGGGTTTAAAGGAGGACTCAGATGCAGACCGAGAACGGTAATGACAGGTTTTTATTTGGATGTTCTTGAATCTCTCAAGACAGGGTGACAAACAAACGGGCTATGAGAAACTAGACGTCACCAAAGGGCGCAGTGACAAAAACCCAGGAGAAAGAAACGAAAATAAAAATCACTCCAACCAGAGGAGAAACGCTACACTGATCTAAATACCCTATATAAATCTCAAAATCAAATACTCTCACGGAGGGAAAAAAACGAAGCTGACAATAGTAAAAAACTAAGCCACACTAGTCAGGACTATAAAGAAACAAAAGACGCTCCAAAAGGGAGGAAACAAGAAAGGGAATCAAAACTACTTTTAATGTCTAACCAAAAACGTTATCAAAAACAAGGTCACTCTTCTTCAGAGGAATTACAAAAACATAGAAATACAAACTTGGCAAGGGGTGGAAGGTTCTTGGTCAAGGCTGTGACAGGCTGGATGTACTCGCAAGGACGAGATACGACAAAGACTAAATACCCATGAGGAGGGTGGAAGGGCAAGTGTGACAGTTAATTTAAAGAGGAATGAGTGTAAACATGATTGCATAATTATTCTATTCGGATTTAAAATCGGAATAAACCAGCCACTTACTTTGGAATTAAGTTCAATTTGGAATGGCCATTTTCATTCGGAATTAAGTGTTTACATGGTCATTTTTAATCATTTTAAATCGGATTTCATTTTAATTGTGAATTAAAGAGGAATTAAACTTCCCATGTAAACGCACTGAATGAAGGACCTCAACCCCCCATGAAAAAAAACCAAATCCTTGTTTTGCTGGACGTGTGTATCAACAGTACTGGAGTTGAGGGGGGATGAGGGGGGATGGCATCCCCACCTGAAATAAAAACGGTCCAAATCATCCCCCCTGAAATAAAAACGGTCCAAATCATCCCCCCCTGAAATAAAAACGGTCCAAATCACCCCCCCTGAAATAAAAACGGTCCAAATCATCCCCCCTGAAATAAAAACGGTCCAAATCATCCCCCCTGAAATAAAAACGGTCCAAATCATCCCCCCCTGAAATAAAAACGGTCCAAATCATCCCCCCTGAAATAAAAACGGTCCAAATCATCCCCCCTGTAAAACTGCTATCCCTCCTTTCCATCCCTTATGTCATTTCATCAATGAATGTGGTTTTACTGCTATTTCAACATTTAGTCATCACCAGAAAAATAACACCAGAAAAATAACTTATTTGACAATTTTCACCTGTTTCAAGTAAATTTTCACTTGAAATAAGTAGAAAAATCTGCCAGTGGGACAAGATTTATCTTCTCATTACAAGCAATAACATTTTGTTCCACTGGCAGATTTTTCTACTTATTTCAAGTGAAAATCTACTTGAAACAGGTGAAAATTGTTGTTTTTTCCAGTGATGAGTCTTGTTTTAAGTGTAATGAGATGTTTTTACTAAAATGAGACATTTTAAATAAGACAAATATTCTTGTTAAGATTGTGAGTTTTTGCAGTGATCCATGTTACTTATCCTGTGAAGGACAGAGTCATATTGATAAGTTCAGAAAAGTGTTTTTTATTGTTGTGTTTTGATGTATTTGATGTAAGTCCAGTGGATATTTAAAGCTTACAGAAGGCTGCATTTAACTGCTGCTATGTCATTCCTGCAGTATTTCTGCAGGTGTTTTGGTCACTGCTATTATTTGTAATATATTATATTATTTGTAATCAGCACAAATTATCTGTCCCCATATGATCAAATCCACCATCCCCCCTGATTCTTTTTACAACTCGAGTACTGGGTATAAGCTGAACATGTGTCAGACTGCAGTCACTACAGTCTTTTGTTGTTCGTCTCCCTGGAGTGTTTCCAGCCAGTGCATCAGCCCGGTTGTTTTCCAGAGCAGAGCTGTGCTCACTACGCTGCATGGCACAGCATTCGTCAAAGAGCAGTAGCATTCCTCAGCTCCAGAACTGGACTGGTTGGCTAGGTTCTGACGGCCCCTGGGGCTCCTGCATATCTACCAGTGAGCAGACCGTTACATTACCCTAACACTCCAACAGAAAAGAAGTGCGGACAGTCAATCACGCCAAACAGGGTTGAACATTTATCAGAGTCAGAATGGTGCGAGGAGTGTGTCTGAGATCCTTCCTCCTGGCGTGCTCGGTGACGGGCTTTTCCCTGATGGACCAACGCAGAGATGCAGAGGATGAGCGAGGGCTCAACAAAGCCATCTTGGAAATGCTGCATATCGACAAAGTGTCAGTGAGTCACCAGGTGAAACCACATCCTTACATGAGGAGGATCTATCAGCATCTGGACTCACTGGAAGCTCAAGACTCTGGAAGATCGGATGGAATGCTGGTGCAGAGTTTTCGGAGTGTTGATCGTAAGGATTTAAGACCAATTCTTCTTCTTTTGTTGCAACAATTCTGTGAATATCGTGTCATCGGTCCAGTCGATGTTTCACTGTTTCAGCATAAAATAATGACCTCATTTCTAGTCTGCAGTTTATAGTTAAAATTTACAAGGCATCTCAGCAGGGAACCTGCTGGAATCCTGAAGTTTTTGTAAATATTTTTTTTATTTAGTATTCTGTCCTAAAAGTGTCTGAAAAGCAGTGTACAGGACTGTCTCAGAAAATTAGAATATTGTGATAAAGTTCTTTATTTTCTGTAATGCAATTAAAAAAACAAAAATGTCATAAATTCTGGATTCATTACAGTTTAAGATTAAGATTCCCAGAATATTCTAATTTTTTGAGATAGGATATTTGAGTTTTCTTAAGCTGTAAACCTTGATCAGCAATATTAAAATAATAAAAGGCTTGCAATATTTCAGTTGATTTGTAATGAATCCAGAATGTATGACATTTTTGTTTTTGTAATTGCATTACAGAAAATCACAATATTCTAATTTTCCGAGACAGTCCTGTATATATTATACAGACACTATGCATAATATATAGATTCAGGACCCCTAAAGATATCTGTCAGGTATGATTATGGCCCCTAAGTGACACTTTAATGTTTTTTGGCTCTTATCTTGAGAACACGACCATTCCCATTTCTTGCCATTTAAATTTTGCAGATATTTTCATTGAAAGTAAAATACCTGAAAGTAAAAATAAAAACTAAATATTCTTAGGCCATAAAACCGATTTTCACCAAATATGTGATATTTCACTTATTACAACATGTCAACATCTGTTGAACCTGTTGAGATAAAAACCTGAAGTGTGGTGCTGATTACAAATAATATAATATATTACAAATAATAGCAGTGACCAAAACACCTGCATAAATACTGCAGGAATGACATAGCAGCAGTTAAATGCAGCCTTCTGTAAGCTTTAAATATCCACTGGGCTTACATCAAATACATCAAAACACAACAATAAAAAACACTTTTCTGAACTTATCAATATGACTCTGTCCTTCACAGGATAAGTAACATGGATCACTGCAAAAACTCACAATCTTAACAAGAATATTTGTCTTATTTCTAGTTAAAATGTCTCATTTTAGTAAAAAAATCTCATTACACTTAAAACAAGACTCATCACTGGAAAAAACAACAATTTTCACCTGTTTCAAGTAGATTTTCACTTAAAATAAGTAGAAAAATCT
Source organism: Cololabis saira (assembly GCF_033807715.1). Lineage (NCBI taxonomy): Eukaryota > Metazoa > Chordata > Actinopteri > Beloniformes > Belonidae > Cololabis > Cololabis saira. Next base: position 39,714,549 of record NC_084606.1, read on the forward strand.
GCCAGTGGAACAATATTTCTTTTGCTTGTAATGAGAAGATACATCTTGTCCCACTGGCAGATTTTCCTACTTATTTCAAGTGAAAATTTACTTGAAACAGGTGAACATTGTCAAATAAGTTATTTTGCTGGTGTTATTTTTCTGGTGATGACTCTAAATGTTGAAATAGCAGTAAAACCACATTCATTGATGAAATGACATAAGGGATGGAAAGGAGGGATGGCAGTTTTACCGGGGGGATGATTTGGACCGTTTTTATTTCAGGGGGGGAGGATTTGGACCGTTTTTATTTCAGGGGGGGATTATTTGGACCGTTTTTATTTCAGGGGGGATGATTTGGACCGTTTTTATTTCAGGGGGGATGATTTGGATCGTTTTTATTTCAGGGGGGATGATTTGGATCATTTTTATTTCAGGGGGGGATGATTTGGATCGTTTTTATTTCAGGGGGGATGCCATCCCCCCTCATCCCCCCTCATCTCCAGTACTGGGTCTACTTATAGAAGGCTTCAGATGCAGGAAGTTCTGGGAATGTCAAGGAGCTGACTTTAAAAATTTCTCTCCAACAGCCAAAAGTCAAATTCCAGAATCCAATATTTCGATATAGGAATGGTCAATGAATGGCTGTGGAATTTGAACATGGCGGGGAAAAGGAAGGCGACCCTCAGTGCGGCCCAGAACATGTTGCGTTTACACTGAACATTAAAAGAGCGTGGCCACATGTGGCCCAGAGGAGCTCTGAGCTCTGAGCTCTGAGCTCTGAGCGTGGTTTCTCTGAGCGTAAATGGGTGTCTCCTGGGTGTCTCCTTGTGATCTAATTATTCAGGATGGATTTGGGATTTTTTTTTTTTTCAGTCAGGTGAATTTATGTAAAGTAATACATTTTGGGGGGAAATATGAAACGCTCACTTTTGTCTTTTCACTACCTCATCAGTCATTCGTTTACATGGGAAGTTTAATTCCTCTTTAATTCAGAATTAAAATTGAGTCATATTTAAAATTAGTAAAAATTACCATGTAATCACCTAATTCCGAATGAAAATGGCCATTCCAAATTAAACTTAATTCCGAAGTAAGTGGCTGGTTTATTCCGATTTAAAATCTGAATAGAATAATTCCAGATCATGTATACACTCATTCCACTTTAAATTAATCCCGGTCTTTCTTTCTGCTCGTTCCCTCGCCCGTCTGTCTCCATGATCTTATATTCCACGCTGGGCTGGTTTTCCAAACAAAGTTTCAAGATGGCAGCATGCAATAAACGGTGGTCAAGAGCAGAGACCATTTATTTAATAAATAGCTTGCAGGACCTGGAAATAATTAAAAGAACAGATGGAAACAGGAAACATCAAAATTGTGAGCTTTTCAAAGTTGTAGCGGCTAAGTTAGTTTTTCTTCCGGTAGTTTAACTTCCGGTCCGCCCCCTATCCAATCAGAACCTTCCCAACCCCCAGACCTGTAGAGGAATTGGAGAAAGACCATCAAACGTGTTTTCCATGTAAACCTCAATTCACAATTAATATTTCCATGTAAACTCCAAGGAAAATAGTTTAATTCGGAATTATTTAATTCGGAATAATTAATTCTGCCCCTCCTTGAACCGCCACCTTACTGTGGTGGAGGGGTTTGTGTGCCCGAGTGATCCTAGGAGCTATGTTGTCGGGGGCACTTTCGCCCCTGGTAGGGACTCCCATGGCAAACAGGTCCTGGGTGATGGGCCAGACTAAGAGCGGTTCACAAGCTTGTTATGAAGAGGAGGACAGCGAGGACCGTTACGTCGCCCGGATCGGCGTCACCGGGGCCCCGCCCTGGAGCCAGGCCTTGGGTTGGGGCTCGTAGGCGAGCGCCTGGTGGCCGGGTCTTTGCCCGTGGGACCCGGCCGGGCTCAGCCCGAAACGGCGACGTGGGCCCGCCTTCCCGTAGGCCCACCACCCGCAGGAAGGACCATGGCAGGCCGGTGCAATGTGGGCTGGGTAGCAGTCGTGGCGGGGTGCCTCGACGACCCAATCCCTGGACCAAAACCCTCACAGTGGGGACATGGAATGTCACCTCACTGGGGGGGAAGGAGCCGGAGCTTGTGCGTGAGGTTGAGAGATACCGGCTAGAGATAGTCAGGCTCACCTCCACACATAGCTTGGGCTCTGGAACCTAGCTCCTTGAAGGGGGCTGGACCCTGCCCAGGGTGAGAGGCGGCGGGCTGGTGTGGGCTTGGTTATATCCCCCCAGCTCAGCCGCCATGTGTTGGAGGGTCGCTTCCCTGCGCCTTCGGGTCGGGAAAAGGTCTCTCACTGTTGTTTGTGCCTACGGGCCGAACAGCAGTGGGGAGTACCCGGCCTTCTTGGAGTCCCTGGGAGGAGTACTTGATAGTGCTCCAACTGGGGACTCCATTGTTCTATTGGGGGACTTCAACGCTGATACCTGGCACCTGGAGAGGCGTGATTGGGAGGAACGGCCTCCCCGATCTGAACCCGAGCGGTGTTTTGTTGTTGGACTTCTGTGCGAGTCACAGTTTGTCCATCATGAACACCATGTTCAAGCATAAGGGTGTCCATCAGTGCACGTGGCACCAGGACACCCTAGGCTTCTCTCGGATCCCGGGGGAGGCGGGGGGACATCGAGTCCGAGTGGACCATGTTCTCTGCCTCCATTGTCAACGCGGCGGCTCGAAGCTGTGGACGCAAGGTCTCCGGTGCCTGTCGTGGCGGCAATCCTAGAACCCGGTGGTGGACACCGGAAGTACAGGATGCCGTCAGACTGAAGAAGGAGTCCTACTGGGCTATGTTGGCCGGTGGGACTCCTGACGCAGTAGATAGGTACCGGCAGGCCAAGCGGGCCGCGGCTCGGGCAGTCTTGGAGGCAAAAACTCGGGTCTGGGAGGAGTTCGGGGAGGCCATGGAGGAAGACTTTCGGTCGGCCTCGAGGAAATTCTGGAGGACCGTTCGGCGCCTCAGAAGGGGGAAGCAGTACTCTGCCGGCACCGTTTATGGTGCTGGTGGGGAGCTGTTGACCTCGACTGGGGACATTGTCGGACGGTGGAAGGAATACTTCGAGGATCTCCTTAACCCGACTGACATGCCTTCCACTGAGGAAGCAGAGGTTTGGGGCTCGGAGGCGTGCTCATCCATCACCCAAGCCGAGGTCACCGAGGTGGTTCGTAAGCTCCTCGGTGGCAGGGCACCGGGGGTGGATGAGATTCGCCCTGAGTACCTCAAGTCTCTGGATGTCGTAGGGCTGTCTTGGTTGACACGCCTCTGCGACATTGCATGGAGGAAGGGGACAGTACCGCTGGGGTGGCAAACCAGGGTGGTGGTCCCTCTGTTTAAAAAGGGGGACCGGAGAGTGTGTTCCAACTACAGGGGGATCACACTTCTCAGCCTCCCGTGGAAAGTCTACGCCAGGGTACTGGAGAGGAGATTACGGCCGATAGTCGAACCTCGGATTCAGGAGGAACAATGCGGTTTTCGTCCCGGTCGTGGAACACTGGACCAGCTCTATACCCTCCGCAGGGTGCTCGAGGGTTCATGGGAATTTGCCCGACCAGTCTTAATGTGCTTTGTGGATCTGGAGAAGGCATTTGACCGTGTCCCTCGTGCCATTCTGTGGGGGGTGCTGAGTGAGTATGGAGTCCGGGGCCCTCTACTAAGGGCTGTCCGGTCTCTGTATGATCGAAGCAGGAGTCTGGTTCGCATTGCCGGCAGTAAGTCAGACTTGTTCCCAGTGCATGTTGGACTCCGGCAGGGCTGCCCTTTGTCACCGGTCCTGTTCATAATTTTTATGGACAGGATTTCTAGGCGCAGCCAGGGGCCGGAGGGGATCCGGTTTGGGGACCTCAGGATTTCATCTCTGCTTTTTGCAGATGATGTTGTCCTGTTGGCTTCATCAGACCGGGACCTCCAGCATGTGCTGGGGCGGTTTGCGGCGGGAGTGCGACGCGGCAGGGATGAGAATCAGCACCTCCAAAACCGAGGCCATGGTTCTCCATCAGAAAAGGGTGGCATGCCTTCTCCGAGTGGGTGGAGAAGTCCTGCCTCAGGTGGAGGAGTTCAAGTATCTCGGGATCTTGTTCACGAGTGAGGGAACAATGGAGCGTGAGATTGACAGACGGATCGGTGCAGCGTCCGCAGTAATGCGGTCGATGTACTGGACCGTCGTGGTGAAGAGGGAGCTGAGTCGAAAGGCGAAGCTCTCGATTTACCGGTCAATCTACGCCCCTACCCTCACCTATTGTCATGAACTTTGGGTAGTGACCGAAAGGACAAGATCGCGGATACAAGCGGACGAGATGAGTTTCCTCCGCAGGGTGGCTGGACGCTTCCTTAGAGATAGGGTGAGGAGTTCAGTCACCCGGGAGGAGCTCGGAGTCGAGCCGCTGCTCCTTCACATTGAGAGGAGTCAGCTGAGGTGGCTTGGGCATCTGTACCGGATGCCTCCTGGACGTCTCCCTAGGGAGGTGTTCCAGGCATGTCCCACCGGGAGGAGACCCCGGGGAAGACCCAGGACACGCTGGAGAGACTATGTCTCTCGGCTGGCCTGGGAACGCCTCGGACTCCCCCCGGAAGAGCTGGAGGAAGTGTCTGGGGTGAGGGAAGTCTGGGCATCCCTGCTGAGGCTGCTGCCCCCGCGACCCGGGAACGGATAAAGCGGGAGAAGATGAGTGAGTGAGTGAGTAATTAATTCTGAATTAAAAAACATCATCTAACCGTGGCCATTATTTGTCATGGTACGAAGCTTAGCAAAACAACCGACGGGATGTACTGACCTAGTATCACATAAATGCGACGGTCATTTCTGATTTCACCCCTGAAACTACATGTTAAATGGGTTTCCGATGTAAGTGTCTGCTGCAGCTCCTCGGCTGATGCTGGTCACGCTGATCGGGGATGAGGTGTGGTTCCTTACCAAACGTAACATTAGACGTTTCCCTTGCGGTGAAGGAAGTCGGAGAGAGTGAGATATGAGAAGCAGACCAGCGTTCCTTGGTGAACAGCTGGATGGTTACGCTCCACAGGGGGTCCTGGTGAAGAGCGGCTCTACTCCCTGCTCTCCTCCGACGATCCTTCCTCCGATCTCCAAGATGACGAGCATGTAGCATTTGTCGTATTTGTAACTCACAGAGAGCTCTGTGGAAGAGCTCGGGAGCTTGGAAGAAAAGAAAGCCACTGCTATTCATCAACCAGATTTTCGCATCAGCAGGGGGGGCCTGCGTGTCATATACATATATATATACATATATATATATATATATATATATACCATATATTGCGGACTATTAGGCGCACCGCGTTATAAGGCGCTATAGGGACTGTCAAATATAGACCGATCAGATGAAGGCGGGGCGCGCTTTTTGGCGTCTATCGTCGGCACGGTAACCCTTTTGACTGAGAAAAGTAATGCGCGTAGTCACAGGATCGAGACGCACATTTTGATGTATAACACACCTGGGTGCACGTTACGGTTCGGGCGAAGAAGCGGCCGAAGGAATGGCATAAATTGCGCCAAAATTACACGATTAATTCAAAATGGCCAACTTCCTGTTCGGTTTCGGCCATGGCGCCAAGAGACTTTTCTTGACTTTTCATGATAAAGCATATATGAAGCGAAACAAAACAGTCCAGTAAGTTGGACTTTATTCAACTACTTAAGAATAACTCAGAATACCGTTCAGTTGTAACTAATACAGAAAAATACACTCACATCATTCCTCTTTCAGAAATCCACCAATAAAAATTGGAGGAGGTAAGCGTCGTACTACGTCCTGTTCTCTGATTGGTTCATCATTGCCAGCGATAGTGGACACCTGAAGTTAGTTTGAGGTTGGAACAATGTTGTAGTCCAACATTTGATTATAATTGTTTATGATATGGATTTGAAAGTTGGGTTTATGTTAAAAACCCAACGTTAGCTTGACGTCTAATTACAGTAAGGTAAAACTAGATGATGGATAATGGTTGCTTGACCATGTTTGCATGTTGTTTTAAGACCATGCGGTCAACGTTGAGATAATGTGGTCTTAAAATCGAGGCTGGTCTCAGGGTCAGGCCTCAAAGTTGAAACTGAGGCCTCCCATGTTCACATATGACTGTGGCCCAAAAAAATCAAAATCAAAACATGTAACACCATATTCATGGTTCAAAACCCTCCTTTGGCCGGACTAATCATGACGGAAGACAGAATAGTAGCTTGGCTAAAGGTAAAGGTTTTGTACATGGTGCAGCATCCTCTGCTGGTGGCGAAGAGCATCTCTGAATGCACAACACCGGAACCTGCAGCGTGGGAGTGAGAGGGGCAGGGTAACGGCCCGGGCAGGCGGGGGAGAGATTTGTCCGTCAAGACTCCTCTCCCTGGCCCTGCCCCTTCTCAACTTTTCCCCGACCCTGCACCTAACCTGGGACTTGCTGATTGGGCCGGAGCTTCGGGAGCTGCGTGCTGGCCTGCGGTCCCCACCCCCGGTCATCCCGTTGCTGCTTCCACCTGCCTGCGGTCCCCCACCCCCTCTGGTCATCCCGTTGTTGCTTCAACCTGCCTGCTGTGCTGTTGATGTCCCCGACTCCAAGTCTGGCCCTCGGCAGGAGGGTCACCCCTTATGAGCCTGGTCCTGCTCAAGGTTTCTTCCCTCCTAAAGGGGAGTTTTTACCTGCCATTGTTTATGTAATAATTGATTGGGGGTTTATGTTCATGTTCTGGGTCTCTGGAAAGCGTCTAGAGACAACTTTTGTTGTATTAGATGCTATATAAATAAAATTGAATTGAATTGAATTAAAGATTGTTGTGTATTTTGTTTCGACTAATTCTGACATCTTATCCTTTGGATCGCGCAGGTCCACATCATGGGCCTCAGGGATGGATCTGGTTTAATGTCAGCAGCCTGAATCCCTCCATGCTGGGTGCAGAGCTGGTTCTGTTCAGGAAAACCCTCAACCCCCGCCCTCTGAGCGTGACCATCACCCTGCACAGTGTCATCTCTTCAGAGGAGACCCTGAATGAAAGCGCCGCCCTTGAGGAGAGACAGCTGACGCTGGACCAGCGACCCTCATCTGGATATGATGTGTTCGACGTGTCAGCTGTTCTGTCTGCGAAGCCTCTGGAGTTGTTGGGCTTCCAGCTGCGCTACACGGACGAGAGCGGCAGTCTGGTCCTCCATGAGGCACTGACTCAGAGTCTGTACTGCCTGAACAGAGGGTCTCTGAGGGAGCCCCTACTGGTCCTGTACCAGACACACCCTATTCAGCTGTAACTGTGATAAATATGTGAAGCTCTTTACTTCCATTCAGCAATGCTCTTTAATCCCTTTATTTCAAAGTGACTTTGGTCCTAAAACGGAGCCATGGGACCTTTGTGTCTTTTGTTTTGTGTCCTTTTTCTTTTGTATTTGACACAATAGCCTTACTTTCCCATGCCCTACCCCTGCCCTTCCCCTGCCTTACCCCTGCCCTTCCCCTGTCTTACTCCTGCCCTTCCCCTGTCTTACCCCTGCACTTCCCCCTGCCTTACTCCTGTCTTACCCCGGACCTACCCCTGCCTTACCCCTGCCCTACCCCTGCCCTACACTTGCCTTACTCCTGCCCTGCCCCTGCCTTACTCCTGCCCTACCCCTGTCTTACCCCTGCACTTCCCCTGCCTTACCCCTGCCCTACCCCTGCCCTACCCTTGCCTTACCCCTGACCTACCCCTGCCCTACCCTTGCCTTACTCCTGCCCTGCCCCTGCCTTACTCCTGCCCTACCCCTGTCTTACCCCTGCACTTCCCCTGTCTTACCCCTGCCCTACCCTTGCCCTAGCCCTGCCTTACCCCTGCCCAACCCCTGCCCTACTCCTGCCTTACCCCTGCCCTACCGCTGCTGTACCCCTGCCCTTCCCCTGTCTTACCCCTGCCTTACCCCTGCCTTACCCCTGCCCTACTCCTGCCTTACCCCTGCCCTACCCCTGCTGTACCCCTGCCCTTCCCCTGTCTTACCCCTGCCTTACCCCTGCCCTACTCCTGTCTTACCCCTGCACTTCCCCTGCCTTACTCCTGTCCTACCCCTGCCTTACCCCTGCCTTACCCCTGCCCTTCCCCTGCCGTACCCCTGCCCTACCCTTGCCGTACTCCTGCTGTACCCCTGCCGTACCCCTGCCTAACCCCTGCCCTACCCCTGCCCTACCCCTGCCCTTCCCCTGTCTTACCCCTGCCCTACCCCTGCCCTTCCCCTGTCTTACCCCTGCCTTACCCCTGCCGTACCCCTGCCTTACCCCTGCCATACCCCTGCTTTACCCCTGCCTTACCCCTGCTGTACCCCTGCCGTACCCCTGCCTTACCCCTGCCCTACCCCTGCCCTTCCCCTGTCTTACCCCTGCCCTACCCCTGCTGTAACCCTGCCCTACTCCTGCCTTACCCCTGCCCTACCCCTGCCTTACCCCTGCTGTACCCCTGCCCTACCCCTGCCCTACCCCTGCTGTACCCCTGCCGTACCCCTGCCCTACCCCTGCCCTACTCCTGCCTTACTCCTGCCTTACCCCTGCTGTACCCCTGCCCTACCCCTGCTGTACCCCTGCCCTTCCCCTGCCTTACCCCTGCCCTACTCCTGCCTTAACCTTGCCTTACCCCTGCTTTACCCCTGCCCTACCCCTGCCCTACTCCTGCCTTACCCCTGCCCTACCCCTGCTGTACCCCTGCCCTACCCCTGACCTACCCCTGCCGTACCCCTGCCTTACCCCTGCCCTACCGCTGCCCTACCCCTGACCTACCCCTGCCGTACCCCTGCCTTACCCCTGCCCTACCCCTGCCTTACCCCTGCCCTACCGCTGCCCTACCCCTGCCGTACCCCTGCCCTATCCCTGCCCTACCCCTGCCCTACCCCTGCTGTACCCCCGCCCTACCCCTGCCCTACCCCTGCTGTACCCCTGCCCTACTGCTGCAGTACTCCTGCCCTACACCTGCCCTACCCCTGCTGTACCCCTTCTCTACCCCTGCCCTACCCCTGCTGTACACCTGCCCTACCCCTGCTGTACCCCTTCCCTACACCTGCCCTACCCCTGCTGTACCCCCGCCCTACCGCTGCCCTACCCCTGCTGTACCCCTCCCCTACTCCTGCCCTACCCCTGCCCTACCCCTGCTGTACCCCCGCCCTACCGCTGCCCTACCCCTGCTGTACCCCTGCCCTACCACTGCCCTACCCCCGCCCTACCGCTGCCCTACCCCTGCCCTACTCCTGCCTTACTCCTGCCTTACCCCTGCCCTACCCCTGCTGTACCCCTGCTGTACCCCTGCCCTACCCCTGCCCTACTGCTGCCTTACCCCTGCCCTACCCCTGCTGTACCCCTGCCCTACCCCTGCTGTACCCCTGCCATACCCCTGCTGTACCCCTGCTGTACCCTTGCTGTACCCCTGCTGTACCCCTGCCTTACCCCTGCCCTACCCCTGACCTTCCCCTGCCCTACTTCTGTCTTACCCCTGCCCTACCCCTGCCCTACCCCTGCCCTACTTCTGTCTTACCCCTGCCTTACCCCTGCCTTAACCCTGCCCTACCCCTGCCCTACCCCTGCCTTACCCCTGCCGATGGCCTGAAAAAAGCTGGGGTTTGCCTAAAGAGGAATAGATGTAAGATGGTAATGCGAGTAATCCGATGTTTATCTGAGACACTATAACAGACAAACACAATGTGCTTAAGCTGATGACTCACTCACAAAATAATTTCTTTTGTCTTTTAATCAACATCCTCATTAAACATTCACACATAGCTGAAAATAATTATTTAACTTTTGAAATGACTGATTTATTTTGTGTGACGCAGACTCAGCGAACTTGTATTTGATCTTTTTAAGAGAAGAGGACAGCAGAGAAGAAAAAACTAAACATTTCGGTCAGGATAAAGTGAGTAGATAGAAAATGAAAGTGGGGTTTGAAAACCACAGCAACAACTAAACTAAACTTCATTAAACACAACTGGCACAATGAGGTGACATGCTTTCATCCATGAGACACAAACACAAAACTTGAACCTAAATAAAGAGAATCAAAGCTGCAAGCAGCGATGAACGGGCCCCCGCACCCTTGTGCACGTTCAGGCTGCAGTGGAAGCTTGTATGACTTGATGTAGATTCTTCAGGCCTGGACATTTAGCGGATGATACCACCCACGACTCTCTATATCAAACCATTCAAAAGTTATGGCAGAAAGTAGGAACTATCAGATATCGACCAATCAGATGAAGGGGCGGGGCTAATTCAGGCCAATGAAAGTCAAGTACTCAATACTGAGTCCAATGACACCACCCACATGTCTTTATTACAACCCGTTCAAAAGTTATGGCAGAAAGTAGGAACTGTCAGATATCGACCAATCAGATGAAGGGGCGGGGCTAATTCATGCCAATGAAGGTCAAGTACTCAAAACCGAGTCAGATGCCACCACACACGACTCTCTATGTCAAACTATTCAAAGGTTATGGCAGAAAATAGGGACTATCAAATATGGCTATCAAATATATATGGATCAAATATAATATAATATAATATAATATAATATGAATAAAATTGATTATTATTATTATTATTATTATTATTATTAATATTATTTAGAAGACAGGAAGTGCCTCAGCCTTCCTGTTCTGTGATTGGCTAGAGTCCCCGTCCATCTCTCCTCGTAGCCAATCACCTGCGAGCATCCGCAGCCGCGTCACCGCCTCCTCTGGGCGCTATTCTCCCTGAATAACGGAGCTGCTCTGGTTTTATTCTCTGAATCTGGTCTTCTGCCAATTTCTGCTGCTTTGCCAAAAAATGCTCCCTAATGGTTTTCTACCTTTGTAGAGCTTCAATTTTACTGTGTTTTACTCCCTAAACCACTTCCTTTTCCCCCAAAGTGGTCCTTGTTGCTTGCCAGGCCGTTATTGTAAATAAGAATGTGATCTTAATGACCTGCCTGGTTAAATAAAGGCGAATGACTGAATGAATAGCAAATAAAGCGATAGAATTGTTTTTTTTTCTCTCTTTATCGTATAATGTTCACAAAGTGTAATGCAATTCATGTCATGGGTCGTGTATTTTGAAGGATCAAATACTCAACATCCCATATTATCCATTTTACATTGTGCAAGAAATGATTGGCGTGACAATCAAACTTTGGAATTCAACTGTGCGCATGTGCAGAACCACAAAGTAGCATTTTCCGGCAGGGAGCAATGATTGGCAGAACACCGGCGTGTGTTTTAGCGGCTCGCTCGTGGCCGGGGCCGGGCCCGGTCTGGTTTTACTGCTGCTATACATTTCTAGCTTTTGTTGTCACAATCTTTTTAACTGTAAGGTTTCTGTTATCTGATGGCTGGGAAAGGTTAACTGCTTTATAAAGGTCAAACTCTGCAACAACAACATGACAAATATAATAAAAATAAAACACAGTGTGAACAAAAACAAAGAAGAAAAAAATCAAGGTGTCCAGGATTTAGATTTTCTTTTTTCAAAACAGACAAACAAGCGAACAGACAAATAAATACACAAATCAGTTATCAATAATATAAATAAATAAAATAAAATATATAATTCATATAATAATATCATATTATGATGGAGTATTAAGGCCAAAAAAAAGGGAAACTACGAGAATAACGTCATAATATTACAAGAATAAAGTCGTAATATTTTGAGAGTAAAGTCGTAATATTATGAGAATAAAGTCGTAATATTAAATATATTATAAATATATAAATATAACTTTACAAGATGCTCAATATTTCTCATTTTAACACAGGGAGAACACTGCTCTTCCTGTTAGAGTTCTCATAAATTATATTCTCATAATATTACGACTTTATTCTCATAACTTACGACTTTATTCTCGTAATATTAGACTTTATTCTCGTGATGTTACGACTTTATTCTCGTAATATTACGACTTTATTCTCGTAATATTACGACTTTATTCTCGTAATATTACGACTTTATTCTTATAAATTACAACTTTATTCTCGTAATATTACGACTTTATTCTCGTAATGTTACGACTTTATTGTTAGGCTCACTCGAGAACAGAAACAGCCAAATGTGCCAGGGACCCCAAAAGCAAAAGACACTGAGACTGAAGTTGCAAAACAAAGGATTTAATGAATAAACTCAATCCGGGGGAGGTGGATGGAACGGTGGAGCGGGGAGACACTGGATTGACTGGAGGGAGCCTGGAACACAAGGAAAGAACAGTTAGAACCAAAAATAGCAGATCCACAAAATCTCACAAACACCAGAGCCTAAACTTTCTGCTGCAGGTACTTGCCACAGAAGTCAACGTCTAAGCGCCGGGTGTCGTCTCTCAGCAGCTTATGTAGGCAGCCCTTGATTCTGATGGTGGAGCAGCTGGGCTGATTGGAATCAGCCACAGCTGTGCTGGCTGCTGGCTGAGGGGCTCGTGGCACAACATTTATTCTCGTAATATTACGACTTTATTCTCATAATATTACGACTTTTTTCTCGTAATGTAACGACTTTATTCTATTATGACTTTATTTTCGCAACATTATGACTTTATTCTCATTATATTATGACTTTATTCTCGTAATTTCCATTTTTTTTTTGTCTTTTCAATCATTTTGGCCCTAATAGTTACTCTGTCGTATAATATAATATAATATAATATATATAATATAAATAAAATGTATTATTATTATTAATAATAATAATAATAATAATAATAATAATAATAATAATAATAATAATAATTAAAGCTGCAAGCAGCGATGAACGGGCCCTCGCACTCACGGCCACCGCCCCCCATAAGCATATCAGAAAAGACACCACCCACGACTTCCTATGTGAAACCAGTCAAAAGTTATAGCAGAAAAAAGGGACAACCAATCAGAAGAAGGGGCGGGGCTAATTCAGGCCAATGAAGGTCAAGGACTCCATACAGAATCTGATGACACCACCCACGACTCTCTATGTCAAACCATTCCAAAGTTATAGCAGAAAATCGGGACAACCAATCAGAAGAAGGGGCGGGGCTAATTAAGGCCAACGAAGCTTAAGAACTCATTACAGAGTCCCATGACACCACCCAAGACTTCCTATGTCAAACTATTCAAAAGTTATAGCAGAAAAAAGGGACAACCAATCAGAAGAAGGGGCGGGGCTAATTTAGGCCAATGAAGGTCAAGGACTCCATAAAGAATCTGATGACCCCACCCACGACTTCCTATGTCAAACCATTCCAAAGTTATAGCAGAAAATCGGGACAACCAATCAGAAGAAGGGGCGGGGCTAATTAAGGCCAACGAAGCTTAAGGACTCATTACAGAGTCCCATGACACCACCCACAACTTCCTATGTCAAACCATTCAAAAGTTATGGCAGATAAAAGTATTCTAGGGAGCGCTGTTGAGCCGTTAGGCCACGCCCATTAATGCAAACCATGAAATATCAAATTTATCGCCAGTCCTGACTTGCATGCAAAATTTGGTGACTTTTGGAGAACTATCAAATATGGACCAATCACATGAAGGGCGGGCGCGCCTTTTGGCGTCTAGCGTCGCCACGGTAACACTTCTGAAAGAGAAAAGTAATGCGTGGTGTCGCAGGATGGAGACGCACATTTTTATGTATAACACACCTGGGTGCACGTTACGGTTCGGGCTGAATTAACTGCCGAAGGAATGGCATAAATTTCGCCAAAATGACACAATTTATTCAAAATGGCCGACATCCTGTTCGGTTTCGGCCATGGCTCCAAGAGACTTTTCTTTAAGTTGTGCCATGATACAGGTGTGTAGCGATTTTCGTGCATGTACGTCAAACCGTATTGTGGGGCTTGAGGCACAAAGTTTTCCGGGGGGCGCTGTTGAGCCATTTTGCCACGCACATTAATGCAAACCATGAAATATCAAATTTATCGCCAGGCCTGGCATGCATGCCAAATTTGGTGCCTTTTGGGGAACTATCAAATATGGACCAATCAGATGAAGGGGGGGTGCGCTTGTTGGCGTCTAGCGTCGCCACGGTAACACTTTTGAAAGAGAAAAGTAATGCGTGTAGTCGCAGGATGGAGACGCACATTTTGATGTATAACACACCTGGGTTCACGATACGGTTCGGGCTGAATTAACTCTCGAAGGAATGGCATAAATTGCGCCAAAGTGACACGATTAATTCAAAATGGCCGACTTCCTGTTCGGTTTCAGGCATGACGCCAAGAGACTTTTCTTTAAGTTGTCCCATGATACACGTGTGTACCGATTTTCGTGCATGTACGTCAAACCGTATCGTGGGGCTTGAGGCACAAAGATTTCAAGGGGGCGCTGTTGAGCCATTTTACCACGCCCATTAATGCAAACCATTAAATATCAAATTTTTCGCCAGGCCTGACTTGGGTGCAAAATTTGGTGACTTTTTGGGCATGTTAAGGGGGGCAAAAAGGCCATCACTTTGTCAGAAGAAAAAAAAAAATAATAATAATAATTAAAGCTGCAAGCAGCGATGAACGGGCCCTCGCACTCACGGCCACCGCCCCCCATAAGCATATCAGAAAAGACACCACCCACGACTTCCTATGTCAAACCATTCAAAAGTTATAGCAGAAAAAAGGGACAACCAATCAGAAGAAGAGGCGGGGCTAATTCAGGCCAATGAAGGTCAAGGACTCCATACAGAATCTGATGACACCACCCACGACTCTCTATGTCAAACCATTCCAAAGTTATAGCAGAAAATCGGGACAACCAATCAGAAGAAGGGGCGGGGCTAATTAAGGCCAACAAAGCTTAAGAACTCATTACAGATTCCCATGACACCACCCACGACTCCCTATGTCAAACCATTCCAAAGTTATAGCAGAAAATCGGGACAACCAATCAGAAGAAGGGGTGGGGCTAATTAAGGCCAACAAAGCTTAAGGACTCATTACAGAGTCCCATGACACCACCCACGACTTCCTATGTCAAACCATTCAAAAGTTATGGCAGATAAAAGTATTCTAGGGGGCGCTGTTGAGCCGTTAGGCCACGCCCATTAATGCAAACCATGAAATATCAAATTTATCGCCAAGTCTGGCTTGCATGCAAAATGTTGTGACTTTTGGAGAACTATCAAATATGTACCAATCACATGAAGGGGGGGGGCGCGCCTTTTGGCGTCTAGCGTCGCCACGGTAACACTTTTGAAAGAGAAAAGTAATGCGTGTAGTCGCAGGATGTAGACGCACATTTTGATGTATAACACACCTGGGTGCACGTTACGGTTCGGGCTGAATTAACTGCCGAAGGAATGGCATAAATTTCGCCAAAATGACACAATTTATTCAAAATGGCCGACATCCTGTTCGGTTTCGGCCATGGCTCCAAGAGACTTTTCTTTAAGTTGTGCCATGATACAGGTGTGTAGCGATTTTCGTGCATGTACGTCAAACCGTATTGTGGGGCTTGAGGCACAAAGTTTTCCGGGGGGCGCTGTTGAGCCATTTTGCCACGCCCATTAATGCAAACCATGAAATATCAAATTTATCGCCAGGCCTGGCTTGCATGCCAAATTTGGTGCCTTTTGGGGAACTATCAAATATGGACCAATCAGATGAAGGGGGGGTGCGCTTCTTGGCTTCTAGCGTCGCCACGGTAACACTTTTGAAAGAGAAAAGTAATGCGTGTAGTCGCAGGATGGAGACGCACATTTTGATGTATAACACATCTGGGTTCACAATACGGTTCGGGCTGAATTAACTCTCGAAGGAATGGCATATATTGCTCCAAAATTACGCAATTAATTCAGAATGTTCAAAATGGCCGACTTCCTGTACGGTTTCGGCCATGGCGCCAAGAGACTTTTCTTTTAGTTGCGAGATGATACATGAGTGTACCAATTTTCGTTCATGTACGTCAAACCGTATTATGGGGCTTGAGGCGCAAAGTTTTTTCTGTCTGAACCAACCAGATGAAGGGTGGGCGCGCTTTTTGACGTCTAGCGTCGCCACGGTAACGCTTTTGAAAGAGAAAAGTAATGCGTGTGGTCGCAGGAGGGAGACGCACATTTTGATTTATAATACACCTGGGTGCCCGTTACGGTTCGGGCTGAATTAACTGCCGAAGGAATGGCATAAATTGCGCCAAAGTGACACGATTAATTCAAAATGGCCGACTTCCTGTTCGGTTTCGGGCATGACGGCAAGAGACTTTTCTTTAAGTTGTCCCATGATACAGGTGTGTACCGATTTTCGTGCATGTACGTCAAACCGTATCGTGGGGCTTGAGGCACAAAGTTTTCAAGGGGGCGCTGTTGAGCCATTTTGCCACGCCCATTAATGCAAACCATTAAATATCAAATTTTTCGCCAGGCCTGACTTGGGTGCAAAATTTGGTGACTTTTTGGGCATGTTAAGGGGGGCAAAAAGGCCATCACTTTGTCAGAAGAAAAAAAAAAATAATAATTAAAGCTGCAAGCAGCGATGAACGGGCCCTCGCACTCACGGCCACCGCCCCCTATAAGCATATCAGAAATGACACCACCCACGACTTCCTATGTCAAACCATTGAAAAGTTATAGCAGAAAAAAGGGACAACCAATCAGAAGAAGGGGCGGGGCTAATTCAGGCCAATGAAGGTCAAGGACTCCATACAGAATCTGATGACACCACCAACGACTCTCTATGTAAAACCGTTCCAAAGTTATAGCAGAAAATCGGGACAACCAATCAGAAGAAAGGGCGGGGCTAATTCAGGCCAATGAAGGTCAAGGGCTCCATAAAGAATCTGATGACACCACCCACGACTCTCTATGTCAAACCATTCAAAAGTTATGGCAGAGAAAAGTATTCTAGGGGGCGCTGTTGAGCCGTTAGGCCACGCCCATTAATGCAAGGCATGAAATATCAAATTTATCACCAGGCCTGGCTTGCATGCAAAATTTGGTGACTTTTGGAGAACTATCAAATATGGACCAATCAGATGAGGGGGGGCGCGCCTTTTGGCGCCTAACGTCGCCACGGTAACACTTTTGAAAGAGAAAAGTAATGCGCGTAGTCGCAGGATGGCGACGCACATTTTGATGTATAACACACTTGGGGACACGTTACGGTTCGGGCTGAATTAACTGCCGAAGGAATGGCATAAATTTCGCCAAAATGACACGATTAATTCAAAATGGCCGACATCCTGTTCGTTTTCGGGCATGACCCCAAGAGACTTTTGTTTAAGTTGCGCCATGATACAGGTGTGTACTGATTTCCGTGCATGTACGTCTAACAGTATTGTGGGGCTTGAGGCACAAAGTTTTCAAGGGGGCGCTGTTGAGCCATTTTGCCACGCCCATTAATGCAAACCATTAAATACCAAATTTTTCGCCAGGCCTGGCTTGGGTGCAAAATTTGGTGCCTTTTGGGGAACTATCAAATATGGACCAATCACATGAAGGGGGGGTGCGCTTGTTGGCGTCTAGCATCGCCACGGTAACACTTTGGAAAGAGAAAAGTAATGCGTGTAGTCGCAGGATGGAGACGCACATTTTGATGTATAACACATCTGGGTTCACGATACGGTTCGGGCTGAATTAACTCTCGAAGGAATGGCATATATTGCTCCAAAATTACACGATTAATGCAGAATGTTCAAAATGGCCGACTTCCTGTTCGGTTTCGGCCATGGTGCCAAGAGACTTTTCTTTAAGTAGCGACATGATACAGGTGTGTACCGATTTTCGTTCATGTACTTCAAAGCGTATTGTGGGGCTTGAGGCGCAAAGTTTTTTCTGTCTGAACCAATCAGATGAAGGGTGGGCACGCTTTTTGGCGTCTAGCGTCGCCACGGTTACACTTTTGAAAGAGAAAAGTAATGCGTGTAGTCGCAGGATGGAGACGCACATTTTGATGTATAACACACCTGGGTGCACGTTACGGTTCGGGCTGAATTAACTGCCGAAGGAATGGCATAAATTGCGCCAAAGTGACACGATTAATTCAAAATGGCCGACTTCCTGTTCGGTTTCGGGCATGACGCCAAGAGACTTTTCTTTAAGTTTTCCCATGATACAGGTGTGTACCGATTTTCGTCCATGTACGTCAAACAGTATCGTGGGGCTTGAGGCACAAAGTTTTCAAGGGGGCGCTGTTGAGCCATATTACCACGCCCATTAATGCAAACCATTAAATATCAAATTTTTTGCCAGGCCTGACTTGGGTGCAAAATTTGGTGACTTTTTGGGCATGTTAAGGGGGGCAAAAAGGCCATCACTTTGTCAGAAGAAAAAAAAAAAAAATAATAATAATAAAAATTCCTGCAAATACAATAGGGCCTTCGCACTGCAAGTGCTCGGGCCCTAATAATAAAAATTCCTGCAAATACAATAGGGCCTTCGCACTGCAAGTGCTCGGGCCCTAATAATATTTACGAGACAGGAAGTGCCTCAGCCTTGCTGTTATGTGAATGGCTAGAGTCCCCGTCCATCTCTTCTTGCACCCAATCATCTGCGAGCATCCGCAGCCGCGTCACCGCCTCCCCAGGAATAACGGAGCTGCTCTGGTTTTATTCTCTGAATCCGGCGTGTGTGTGTTTTATCGGCTCGCTGGTGGGCGCCGTCGTCGCTCGTACTCTGCAACAACATGATAAATATAATAAAAATAAAACACGGTGTAAACAAAAACAAAGACGAAAAAAATCAAGGTGTCCAGGATTTAGATTTTCTTTTTTCAAAATAGACAAACAAGCGAACAGACAAATAAATACACAAATCAGTAATATAAATAAATCAAATAAAATATATAATAAATATAATAATATAATATAAATAAAATTGGTTATCATTATTATTATTATTATTATTATTATTATTATTATTATTATTATTATTATTATTATTATTATTATTATTATTATTATTATTATTATTATTATTTACGAGACAGGAAGTGCCTCAGCCTTCCTGTGATGTGATTGGCTAGAGTCCCCGTCCATCTCTTCTCGGAGCCAATCATCTGCGAGCATCCGCAGCCGCGTCCCCGCCTCCCCTGGGCGCTATTCTCCCTGAATAACGGAGTCTGGTTTTATTCTCTTGCTCTGGTTTTACTCCCTGGATCCGGCGTGTGTGTGTTTTAGCGGCTCGCTGGTGGGCGCCGTCGTCGCTGGTGTCCGGGTCCGGGCCCGGTCTCTTCTCTGAAGCCGCCGCAGTGACATGCGTCCCCGCCGCGCCGAGCCCGCTCCCGCTCCGCTCCGCGCCGCACCAAGCCTGTAGCAGGCCGGGTCTCTGGTAGCAGGCCGGGTTTCTCTAGCCGGGACCGGACGATGCTCCAACATGTCCGGGAATCACTACAAGGGCCACGAAGTCAGCTGCTGCATCAAGTACTTCATTTTCGGATTCAACATCCTGTTCTGGGTGAGAGGTTTTTATTGATTTTCTGTGCTTTGTCCTGACTACCATCAGGTCCAGTTGGAGGAGGAGGGGGGGAAACAGCATCATGGATCTCTGGTTCGATACCGGGGAATGTTCAGACAAACGCTCCAGTTTAGATGGCAGAAAAGATAATCGGCTTTATAGTGGAGGATGACAGCTGAGCAGCTCAGCCAGCTGGGATAACACAGGGACGGAACCTCTGGACGGGTTAACGGAGGGTTTTAGCAAATCATTTAAAATTTAAAATGAGTAAAAAATACCCTGTAAACACCCAAGTCCGAATGAAAATGGCCATTCCGAGTTAAACTTAATTGTAAGTGATACTTAACAGTATGTGAGATTTTTTTAGTGCGTCCGAAACATTAGTACTACACAATAGTATGTACTTTCCATACTGATTCTGGAGAAATTTATTAGGCTGCGTCCAAAATCCCACACTTCCACCCTAATGAGTATGCAAAATGAGTGTGCGAGATTTTTTAGTGCGTCCGAAACATTAGTACGTACACAATAGTATGTACTATTCATACTCATTCTGGAGAAATGTATTAGTGTGGATTGATGGACACTAGCCGAGCAGAAACTCCCATAATGCAATGCAGCGGCGTTTGGTTGCTAAGTGATACGTATATGTCATAAGTATAATAAGTATAATAATATTATTATATAATATTAATATTATAATATTCATATATAATAATATTTTATAATCTCATCTTGTTTCGGCCAGGATAAACGGGAAATAGCAGAGCGGACCGCTGCTACCGTTGCTACCGCTGCTGGGACAGGTTACCATGGTAACAACTCCCCCCCCTCCCTACGGCAGGAAGTGAGCTCTTAATAGTATGTGCAAATTAATGCACACTACGGATATTTACTCAAAAGTGTGCAGAATTTAAATATACTTTTTAGTATATACTTTTTAGTACGGCATTTCGGACGCACCGCCAGTATGGATTGACGGATGTCATTACCCGATGTGAGTCGCTACCCATGAGTCACACATGCGCAGTCCATGGATCTATTAATAAAAACTGGATGGGACATCGAAAATGGCCGCCCATTCATTTCAATGCAATTTGCTCACTCAGCGCAGTGTTTCCCCTAGAATTTTTTTCAGGCCCGGTGGTACCCACCGAAAAAATCCTAAACAGACGAGGCGCGTGGGACGGCATATTGGACATGTAGCAATATAACAAAGTTTTACATTAAAAATCATTATAGGCCTATATTGCTGAATGATATCACTTCAATGAAATAATTAGATTTAATCTAACCTTTAACCAAAGTGTCATGGGCCTGAAAGGTCTGAGCCATATGAGCATTGAGCACATCTTTTCTAGATATTTCAGAGCGATCTCTATGAAAACCCTCTGGGATGGTCCTCTTTTAACGGCTGCTTGTGCTGACGGCCTATGCGACAAAACATCCCTATTCACAATTGAGATTATATCAGTTATAAATAATTTAAACATTGTAGATTTGTTTTACCCGTTTTGTTATAACAGAGTTACATGCATTTGACTGGGGGGAAAATGAACCTTTAGGCCGCGTTCAGACTGCCAGCCAATATCCGATTTTTAGCCCATCCAGATTGAAACTGGATGACTCTTTTGAAGTCTGAACAGTCCCAAACCGCATGATATCCGATTTTTGCAAACCAGATCGAAACCACCTCCGGGAGGTAGTTTCATATCCGATCCATATCGCATTTGGGCAGATGCGTCTCAGTCTGAACAGCTCCAAACACTCAGATCGGATATGACTGTCCCAGACGCTCCAAACCACCCGCCCATTTCCAGTTGTGGAGCTACTCATCCTTTCACAGAGAGCATGTACAATCTCTGATGTCACGTCAAAAAATATTATTTGTAGTTTAAGTGTTGCAAATTCACATTACATGTTTTAATAGCAGAAAAAAAGACCGCATTTCCACGTACGGTCAGCCCTTCTCCTCCTAGGAGGAGAGGTTATGGAGCGGGCTTGCCAGTTGTTCATTGCTGGTTCGTTTTGTTAACTCTGAGCTTTGTTGGTTGGTTTGTTAGTTTGCTGGTGGTTTTGTTCTGAACACTTTTCTCTGTTTCTCATTTTGCTGGGACCTCGGGTCCCTCCGCCGAGACACAACTTTTGCGGTATGCGTTCATTTTTATGTCTAAAAATGATTCGCAGTGCCGACCCAATCAGAAACGGTACAGATATTTTGGGATTTTTTTATATATATAAAAAAAATACATGACTTCACACAATACACGCGCTGGGTGACGCCTCCGCTCCGACGTCGTTGCTATGGCAACCCGTCAGATCAGTCAATCATGGCTGTGAGAAAACATTTTTGACGGATATGAAGTCCATGACTTAAAAATATAGAATACAAAGATTACTAATTGCCGGTGATTACAGCTGGAGGTTCCTGTGAACAGTTTTAGAGGCTTCTCTTTTACTATTGCGGTCTATGGGAAAAAAGCTTTCTGGGCCCCATGGGATTTTTTGTTGCAGTACCGCGGCTGGCCACTGGAAAAAATCGGCGTGCCTTCTGAGTGCGAGACCCGGGGGCTGGCACAGTCGCGTCCAACATCGTCTGCCATCTTGGAAAGCAACATATGGCAATACCACTTGGACAATGGAAAAATATTAGCAAACAGGGAATGTTATGCTATATAAGGGTATTGATGCAAAAAATATTTATATTATTTTTAGCAAGCATAGCTAAGCATGATAGCCAAATTACCTTTCAAGATGTAATTACTCATAGAACGAGTAATCTTCCATTTGTCAGCTTTTCCCAAACTGGGATGAAACTTTCCGGATTCCATGTAGGCATGGAGCTGATGGAAAAAATTAAAGTCGCTCATTTTAATCAATAATTGGTAGTGATGCACAGATTGTTCGGCAACCGAAATTGTTCGGCCGAAAATGGCAAAAAAAACACTTTCGGTGTCCGGTGGAATAAGTGGGAAAAAAAACGAACAATTAATAACGGCGTTGTAATATAAATAGACTGGCCGCTCCGTAACTGTTGCGCACCACATAAATCGTTGGCCAACCAAAAACTAACCACATAACGCTCCTGTAATTGTTGCTCACCACATAAATAGTTGGCCAACCAAAAACTAACCACATAAGAATTTTACCTAACATTCACCAGGAGGTGGAACCAAAACAACATAAATCAATCTATTACAGGTGCGTTTAGATGACGAAATCAAACAGCAGTGAAGTGGTGCGGTGCAAACATGTCAGCAGTGTAGAAGTATATTAGAGTGGCAAAGAATAATACAAGAATGGCTGTTTGCAATGAATGTTCTGCTCAAATATCTAGAGGGGGCACATCTGCAAAGTCTTTCAGCACTACAAGTTTGATTTATCATTTGAAATGATAAAAAACCCTGAGCGCTTTAATGCATTTTTTATTGTTTTCAGGCCTATGTTACAATGTTCAGTCAGTTAAGCCTAACGTAAGCTCAAAGATGGCCCAAAAAAGTATTTTGCTAATTTATTTATTTTAAGTTATTGTTCTTTGCTGGTATAATGTCTGCTGGAATATTTAAGAAATGCTGGGAAATTAAAAAATGTTCAGTTTTTTATGTTCAACAAATGTTTTCTACCTTGTAATTTTGTAAACGATTTATTTCTTTTAAAAGCATGCCTAAATCAAATTTATTTGATTTATGCAATGGTGAAAAAATTGGCAAAATAAATGAAAAACTGCGAAGAACAATGTTCGGTATTGTTCGGTATTTGGCCAAGTGTTTATTATTATTTTCGGTTTCGGCCACAAATTTTCATTTCGGTGCATCACTAATAATCGAGTAATGACAACACTCTCTACTTCTCCACTGACTGACTGATTTCCTGCTGAAATGCACAGCGAAAAGTGGCGCATGCGCTGTAGCGACTCACATCGGGTAATGACAGTTTGTCCAAGTGGTGTTGCCGTATGTTGCTTTCCAAGATGGCCGATGATGTTGGACGCGACTGCGCATGTGCGACTCAAATCGGGTAGCGACTCACATCGGGTAATGACAGACAGACACTAGCTAAGCAGAAACTTCCCACAATGCAATGCAGCGGTGTTTGGTTGCTAAGTGCTGCGCAGATACGTATAGTTATTATTATATAATAATATTATAATATTTGTATATAATAATATTATATAATGTCATCTTGTTTGGGCCAGGATAAACAGGAAAGAGCGGAGCGGTGCTGCTACTGCTGCTGTGACAGGAGTTGTTACCATGGTAACAACTCCCTGTTACCATGGTGACAACTCCCCCTCCCAACGGCAGAAAGTGACTTGTGGCTCTGAGTAGTAAGTCCGAATTAATGCACACTACTGATATTTACTGAAAAGTGTGCCGAACTGAAGTATACTTTTTGAGTATACAGTATACTGTTTAGTGTGGCATTTCGGACGCACCGATTTTGACAACAATACTGTTTTCATTGTCCACAATAAGAAGACCACATGTTAACATCGTGATGCCATCATTGAGAAAGAAAAGAAATAATGTACAAATATGCAAAGTGTCAGGATGTCAAGGAATGTAGGACCCAAACTCAGGTGCGCGGAGGCTGCGGTTTGCAAAAACAAGCATCTTAATTAACTAAAAACTCCAATAACTCCAAGGCAAAGACATGATAAGATTTAGGCCCAGTCCCAATCCCCCCCTAGTCCTACTTTTCAGCACTACCCCTAAACTTTGCGCGTTCCTGTGAGGGTAGTGGTGTCCCAATTCCTCTTTTCATCTAGGGGGAGTGCACATATCGAGGGCTAGTGAGTATCAATCTGTCCCTTCACAGCGAGGGATTTCAGATGCTGACTAGCTGACCGAGGGCTAGAAAAATTTCCCAGAATGCTTTTAGGTCATCATTTGCGGACTGAATCGAACGAAAAAACATGACATTTCTTATTTTTTAGTGAATAAAATCAATATTTTGAGTTAGTTTCTGCATAAAAATGCGTTTTGATTACATTTCTAGCGAGAAATATATATTGTACTTTCATAATATTCACTCAGTGAATGTACATAATCACTCGCTTGCTCGTTTTTCAGATCTCGCCAAAAAAGGCGGATTTATGGTTCCGTGTTACACCAACGCAGAGCCTACGGCGTAGGTTACGCGGTACCACGCCGTACCCTACGCCGTAGGTTCTGCGTCGATTTAACGTGGAACCATAAATCAGCTCCCATTCCAGCGGCTCTAGATACCCCCCCGAAAACATTGGATCAAATTTCTTAACAGGCGTTATTTGGATAAACTGAGCCCAGGTTGGGGATCTTAACGGTTACTTTTACGCCTGAAAAAATATTAAAACTTAATAAAGTGGCATATTAACAGCGCTACAGCTGAAATTAAAACAGCTTTTAGCTCTCGGCTTCCTGATATGGTGTGACCTATGTCGAAACGTAACTACACAGTCGCTTACGTACCCGAACGTAAACCACGCAGTGAAGTAGCAAGCTAAATTTAGGGGTAGTGCTGAAAAGTAGGGGTAGTGGGAGTATTGGGACTGGGCCTAGGGAAGATTACAAGGGCGCTAAAATTTGTGGCTTCATTTTTAGGGCTAGTGGTAGTGAGTGAGGGCTAGTGGTAGTTAGTGCTGGGCTCGATTTTTCTCTTTGCTATATCAAAATGTAAACTTGAACACAAGCTTTGCTATCTCAAAATGTAAACTTGTCTTGACTTGTCGCGGGACCCAACGCAAATCTCGCGGGATCGGGCGGTTTGAATTTTGCTGCGGGCGGGAGCCATGGATGTATTATAGAACGGAGCGGGCGGACAAAAAAACCCCTGCGGGATCGGGATGTAGTCTAGCAACCAGATGGAAATAAATGACGTGAAAAAGAACCAAAATAAGGTCTTTACAAAGCAAAGACAAAGCAAGGCCAGTCAGATATTTGGAGAAACTGCATTTAGTGTCTGTGGGCGCATGTTGGAAGAGAGATGCACGGGATTGGGACCGCAGTCGGTCAGCAGCATTCTCTTCCTCCACAGCAATGTAATGGCCAAGCGATTCATTTGTTAAATTACAGTAATTCGTTTCATTCATTAACATTGTTTATTTTATGTTATTTATTAGTCTTATTTGAGCCACTCACAACCTACTCACATAATTGATGCGTGCGCAAAAGGCGAGTTTTGCGGGAGGGGGCGGGAGCGGAACACACACGGTGCGGGCGGTAATGGTCAGAAATGCAGTGGGAGCGGGATGAAAAAAACAGTCCCGCGCAGGGCTCTACCACACACATGTGCAGTAAATGAGTGCGTGTTGCCATAGCAACGGGGTGTTTGCACATGATCATGACAAGAAGAGGAGACGGACACAGAACACAACCACACAACTTTTAGTTTTTGCCTGGGATGATTCAGAAGGAAGGAACATAAATAAATAATGCAGCGTGACGTCACAGAATCGCCGTGATTCGATCTTATTAAAAATGAGATCGCATTAGTGTCTGAATCGAGATCGAGATCTAATAAACGTTTATCGCCCAGCGTTAGTGGTAGTGAGTGAGGGCTAGTGGTAGTGTGGTAGTGAGTGAGGGTTAGTGGTAAAAAGTAGGGGGTGTATTGGGATTGGCCCATACTCTCAGGCTTGAAGAGACACAGGTGCAAACAATCAGGGCAGATGGGAACAGGGGAAGTTTAACTTGTAGACCCTTTTTGTGTTGTGTAAACAATGATGAAGTAGTACCGTATGCGCGCTCATTCTGGCAACGGAAGATAAGATAAATAGTTTGTCAAGCTGTTCGAGGGGATTATCAAATAAAGATTGGGAATGTTACCGTAACAAGTTGACTTTTGACAACTGGTGTCCGACTTCTAGATCCGTACAGAAATACAGAAATCAACAGAAATTTGATGATGACATGTGCAAGTGTATAGAAAAAAGTTTTTATGCTAGTTATCTGTGAGCGTTATGAGATTGTGCGTTATCATAGACCTCTTGAAGACAACAGCAAAAACTCACACAGATCTGTTGTAACTATGAAATTTTGAATTTCTGAAGTGCAGCCAGTAATCGTTAACTGCCTTTAAATAGACGTCACCATGAGACAACTAAACCCTCCTGACAGAAGAGCTCACAGGGAAAGTATTGTGCATGAATATGTCTTTTTTTCATAAAGAATGGTGAATTTGTGTCATTCTGCATTTGTAAATACACTCACTACAGCGATGTGACCGGTGTTTTGCAGCTGCTGGGTATGGCCTTGGTTGGAATTGGACTGTGGGCATGGAGTGAGAAGGTGAGTATACGTGCTCGTTTCAAAGAAAAAGTGAAATTCTTTTGTTTAAATACACATAAAAAGTTTTTACCAAGATTATTGGTCTTATTATGAGGATGTTTGAGGACCAACGAGACTCAGTTCCTGGTTTAATGCTGAGTATTTCATCTTGTCTTAACTTTATCGGGTTTTAAAAGCTCTGCGCCCTAAAAATGAGCCGCTGTTTCCCCCCCAGAAGTATTAGACTCAGTGTAATTAGCAGATAGATTAAAATGCTATTCCCTCCAGGGGCCACGTATCTGTGCTGGAAACTAAATTAGACCAATAGATAAATGGAGGGAATATGAGAATTTCATTCTCTCTGAAGATCCTTATTGCAGGAATGACGTGCCAGAGCTGCTTCTTGCTTCTCGGGGAATGATTATATGCCCATTCACCAACTAAAAGTGGAAAAGGTTAACGTGTCTTCAGCTCAGCCTCAAGTACAGTACAGCTTTAAATCCAACGTTTCTGGTTTTAAAAAGTATAATAATATACAAAAAATAGAGAAAGAAAGGTTAAATGATTCAGGAAAAGAAGATATTCTTGCTAACCAAAAAACATAAATATCATATATATCTCCAGAAACTTATTGTGAGACGTTAAGCTGCAGTGTAGTAGCATAGTAGCGTAGTAGCAGAGTATCATAGGACCGTAGTAGCGTAGCATAGGTGTGTAGTAGCATAGTAGTGTACTTGTGTAGTAGCGTAGAGGTGTAGTAATGTAGTAGGCTAGTAGCAGAGTATCATAGTAGCGTAGTAGCATAGGACCGTAGTAGCAGAGTATCATAGTAGCGTAGTAGCATAGTATCGTAGTAGCAGAGTATCATAGTAGCGAAGTTACATAGTATCGTAGTAGCGTAGTAGCATAGTACCATAGTAGCGTACTAGCATAGGTGTGTAGTAGCATAGTAGTGTACTTGTGTAGTAGGATTAGTAGTGTAGTAGGGTAGTAGTGTAGTAGTGTAGTATGGTAGTGGTGTAGTATTGTAGTAGGGTAGTAGTGTAGTAGGATTAGTAGTGTAGTAGTGTATTAAGGTAGTATTGTAGTAGGGTAGTAGTGTAGTATAGTAGTGGTGTAGTAGGGTAGTTAGGGATGGGAATTGATAAGATTTTTCCATTTCCGATTCCATTTTTGATTCTGTGTAACGATTCGATTCTTTATCGATTCTCTTATCGATTCCCATTTGGAAAAAATGAGAACAAACAGGTCGATTAGCATCAACTTTGTTTAATATCTTTGAACAAAAAGATACAAGTGAGGTCTTAAGACGCCCCCAGCCTTGGGCTCCTCGATGGTGCCAGGGGGTCCCCACAAAATTATTTGTAATATAAAATATGTATTTAATATAAAAAAAAAAATAATAATAAAATAAATATTCTTCTGTAGAAATTAAGTAAATACTAGGGCTGCAACTAACGATTACTTTAATAATCGATTAATCTGTCGATTATTTTTTCGTTTAATCGATGAATCGGATAAAAAAAACAACAAAAAAGCATTAAATTCCAACCATTCGAAAACAGAACTGACAGTGCAAATTCACAGTGCAGATAATCTTCAGAAAGTTCACAAACAGGTTGCTCCTTGAACATCCCTGAGCTTTTAAAGTATTGATTAAAAAAAAACAACTACATGGACTAACACAGAAAACATACACATGTATGCTTTACATCTGCCAAATATATAAAAATAAAGTGCACAAAAGAAGTATACTTTGTTTAAAAGGGACCTGAGCTATCAGAACAATAAATAAATTATAAAAATTAAAGAAAAATACAAATCAGTTTTCTTATTTCTAACCTAAAAATGCCATTACACCGGATAACACACATCACTTAAAAGGTTAGGGGTTTCAATTGAACTTTCATTTGTGTCAAGCAAATTTTAAGTTCTAGTTAAGTTTTAAGTTAAAGTCTTTATAAGATTTTGAGTTTTAGCAGTGTTCAAAATAAAATTCTGAGACCTGCTGTATTGGAGCACATTGGGCACCAGTGCTGCTTGTTTTATCCATGAATGACTACAGAGCTAACATTGAAAACTACCCAGTTAGCTTTATTTCGTTTTTATTTTTCTGACATTTTCTGCCTTTTCTTTTAGTTAAAACTGTAGCGGGAACAGATGTTTAGAGGAACTCATGTACTGTATGTACCTGGTTAGAGGGGGAACATATAGGAGAACGGACCAGAAGAATATAGCGTGGATTAAAAATAAAAGTTAAGCACTGAGCTACATGTGTCTCCCATCTGGGCCATTGCAGACTGCCTGAGCACTGCATGTTACAAAAACCAAACAAATCTGCGCCCTCTTTCTTCTTTTTACGTGTGCGGCGTTAGCGCGCTGTGCCGCATTAAATGTAGTCCGGGCGAAATACCTCAACTTCAGCTCCGCGACTTAAGGCTGATTTATGGTTCCGCGTTACACCAACGCAGAGCCTACGCATACCGCCGCGTACCCTACGCCGTAGGCTACGCCGTCGATTTAACGCAGAACCATAAATCACGCTTTAGTGAGTGACGTAATAATCGCGCGACACAACAAATCGATAATGGAATTCGTTGCCAACGCTTTTAATTATCGATTTTTATCGATTTTATCGATTCGTTGTTGCAGCCCTACTAAATACAACAAAATATTCTGTGGCAATTACACAGAATTAGTGCTGGGCGGTATGACCAAAAATTTATATCACGGTATTTTTCAAAATTATATCGGTTTCACGGTATATCACGGTATTTTTTTTTTTCATGCACAACTGGGTGTTAACCACATTTTCTAATGATTTGGAAAGGAATGGCTGCAGTAAATTGACTTAGAATGGCCTATTTTACTGTCATGAGGATGAAATATTGTAGAAAAACATTAATGTCCACACTAGTATAAATACAGGTTCGCATGCCCTCACAAAATTATGCCGTTTACAATGAGTTATGATTCTAATGTAGGGCTGAACGATTTTTGAAAATAATCTAATTGTGATTTTTTTCCTCAATATTGCGATTTAATATGCGATTATTTTTTTCAAGGTCCTGTTCTCATGTATTTTACAACTACACAAGCAATAAATCAGTCTGTTTCAAGTAGATTTTCACTTGAAATAAGTAGAAAAATCTGCCAGTGGAACAAGATTTTTTTGATTGTAATAAGATAAATCTTGTCCCACTGGCAGATTTTTCTACTTATTTCAAGTGAAAATTTACTTGAAACAGGTGAAAATTGTCAAATGTGTTATTTTTCTGGTGATGACTCTAAATGTTGAAATAGCAGTAAAACCACATTCATTAATGAAATGACATAAGGGATGGAAAGGGGGGATGGCAGTTTTACAGGGGGGATGATTTTGACCGTTTTTATTTCAGGGGGGGGGGGGGGGGGGTTTTGACCGTTTTTATTTCAGGGGAGGGTGCCATCACATCACCCCTCATCCCCCCTCAACTCGAGTACTGCTCACAGGGAAATCAGAACTTCTTCATAAATAACTAAAAAATCCCAGAGAGAAAAAAAAACACCAGCAAACTAACAAACAAACCAATAAAGCTCTCAGAGTTAACAAAACGAACCAGCAATGAACAACTCGCAGCCCCGCTGTTTAACCTCTCCTCCTGATGAGCTGACGGGCTGCAGGTGTGGTTTAAGGCTTATTTATGGTTCCACGTTACACCAACGCAGGCCCTACGCCGTAGGTTACGCCACCTACGGCGTACCCTACGGCGAAAGCTCCGCGTCGATTTAACGCGGAACCATAAATCAGGCTTCACAGTGCGACTCACTGTGAGCCCGGCTCGTACTCCTCGCCGTCTCCGCGCTCATATATTTAATACATTTATAAAGCCCATATATTTATAAAGCCTCACTTGGCCGAGCCCTAACGCTGAGGCCATGGTAGATTTAGGTTACATGCGGACACGCGGCACTGTTGACTTTTCCCTGCCGGCTCCGCTCACTCCCTCACTCGCTAAACAGTCCCCTCACAAACAGTGTCCAGCGGCGCTACGTTCCGCCGCGCCGCGCTCCCAACGTTGTGTACGCTACTCACCGGTATTACGGTATATGAAAAATTCATATCATAAGAAAAATAAACACTGTATTCGGTATTAACCGGTATACCGCCCAGCACTACACAGAATGTCCAGTAACATGTTCAACACCACAAACTTAGTCACTGCTTGGTGACATTCATCTATTCTGGCCTGATACTCCTCCCTGCCTTGATGAAAGGAGAAGCTAGCGGTAGATGCTCTTTAACTTCTCCCATTGATGAGCTGATGCGCTGCATCTGTGTTAGAAGCGCTCTGGCGGACAGCAGAGCGCGCTCCCTGGCCGCGCGACCAGCGCGACCGGGTTGCGGAGGAAAGCCCAGCCGGCTGAGCCCTAGTTTCCTCCCTTTGTTGAAATGTCCACATTGCAAGTATTGCAAGTCGCCCTGTTGTCATCCTTTTTCGTAAAATGTAACCAGACTTTCAAGCGTTAATGCCGCTTTGTCTCCATGTTTTCCTGCTGGGTGCAAATGTGCACGTTGCGTAACTACACAACATGCGTGGTGACGTCATTCACACCCACTGGAATCGATAAGGGAATCGTTTGCAAAAAAGGCAAACGATTCCAATGAATTGAAAAACTGGGAACCGGTTCTCAACAAGAATCGGTTCTCGATTCCCATCCCTAAGTGTAGTAGTGTAGTACTTTAGTAGGGTAGTCGTGTGGTAGGGCAGTAGTGTAGTACTTTAGTAGCGTAGTCGTGTGGTAGGGTAGTAGTGTGGTACTTTAGTGTCCTTGGGCAAGACACCTTACCCACCTTGCCCCGTGTGAATGTGTTTGAATGTGTATGAATGTTTGGTGGTGGTTGGAGGGGCCATTTGGCGCGATATGGCAGCCACGCTTCCGTCAGTCTGCCCCAGGGCAGCTGTGGCTACAAAACGTAGCTTACCACCACCAGTGAGGATGTGTATGGATGAATAATGATCTCTGTAAAGCGCTCTGGGTGCCTTGAAGGGCGCTATATAAATCCAAGTCATTATTATTAGGGCCCGAGCACCTTCAGTGCGAAGGCCCTATTGTATCTGTTGGAATTTTTTTTTTCTTTCTTTTTTCTTCTGAAGAAAGGAGGGCCTTTTTGCCCCCCTAAACGTGCCCAAAAAGTCACCAAATTTTGCATGCAAGTCAGGCCTGGCGAAAAATTTTATATTTAATGGTTTGTATTAATGGGCGTGGCAAAATGGCTCAACATGGCCCCCCGGAAAACTTTGTGCCTCAAGCCCCACAATACGGTTTGACGTACATGCACGAAAATCGGTACACACCTGTATCATGTCGCAACTTAAAGAAAAGTCTCTTGGCGCAATGGGCGAAACCGAACAGGAAGTCAGCCATTTTGAATTAATTGTGTAATTTTGGCGCAATTTATGCCATTCCTTCGGCAATTAATACGGCCCGAACCGTAACGTGCAACCAGGTGTGTTATACCTCAAAATGTGCGTCTCCATCCTGCGACTACGCGCATTACTTTTCTCTTTAAAAAGTGTTACCGTGGCGATGCTAGACGCCAAAAAGCGTGCCTCCCCCTTCATCTGATTGGTCCATATTTGATAGTTCTCCAAAAGTCACCAAATTTTGCATGCAAGCCAGGCCTGGCGATAAATTAAATATTTCATGGTTTGCATTAATGGGCGTGGCCTAACGGCTCAACAGCGCTCCCTAGAATACTTTTCTCTGCAATAACTTTTGAATGGTTTGACATAAAGAGTCGTGGGTGGTGTCATGGGACTCGGTATTGAGTCCTTGACCATAATTGGTGAAAATTAGCCCCGCCCCTTCTTCTGATTGGTTGTCCCTATTTTCTGCTATAACTTTGGAATGGTTTAACATAGAGAGTCGTGGGTGGTGTCATCAGATTCTGTATGGAGTCCTTGACCTTCATTGGCCTGAATTAGCCCCGCCCCTTCTTCTGATTGGTTGTCCCTTTTTTCTGCTATAACTTTTGAATGGTTTGACATAGGAAGTCGTGGGTGGTGTCATTTCTGATATGCTTATGGGGGGCGGTGGACGTGAGTGCGAGGGCCCGTTCATCGCTGCTTGCAGCTTTAATTATTATTACTTTAGCAGCGTAGTAGGGTAGTTGTGTGGTAAGGTAGTAGTGTAGTAGCGCAGTACCGTAGTAACGTAGACGTGTAGTAGCGTAGTGTAGTTGTGTACTAGTGTAGATGCGTAGAGGTGTAGTACTGTAGTAGCGTAGAAGTATGGTACTGTAGTAGCGTAGAAGTGTACTATGGCTAGAAATGAATGTGATTAGTTTTAAATCTGATTGATTGCACTGCATTAGGCGTTTCACCCGCACTCTTGCTTCTCCTGGTGGCAAGGTCGCTTTTTAAAGTACTGTATATATACCGCTGTAGGAAACAGTCATGATGAGGAACGGCTGATCCAGTTAGTTGAAATGAGAAGTTATCTATGATTCCTCCTCATTTCACCACAAAAACCACAATAAAGTGGCAGAAATAAATAATATCCTATTATTATATAGGTCCCAGAACATCGGACGGGAGGGAGAGAAAAGGTCCTGTAAGTGGGGGGGGAAAAAACAATTAATAACTGCGTGTGGTGACGCAATCAAACAGCGAACAGCGTGGAATGAGCGGCGTGTTCGTGGTGTTAAATGCAGCCAGCATGTCAGCATGTCAGATCATTACTGAGATGTGGGGAAAAAGCAGAGGACACGAGATCCAGGCTGAGTTGGATTTGGGAGAGCCGCTTGGTGATGGAGACGTCACGGGACGCACCGCGCAGGAGATCGGGAGCGCAAGATGAACATTTGCATTAATAATATAATAAATCATATTTTATATTTTATGTTTTAATAAAGTTTTATGGTGACATGATGATATGCTTTTACTTTCTAGAGTAGTAACGTTACTGAAAAAGTGAACTGCCTTCTTACTTTTCATTACATAAACGTATCCTGTGCAGTCAATTCAATGCTATTCATCACCAGACTGTCACTTACCTTTCCTGTTACCACGAACATTTTTTTGGCCTCCACATGATGAAGTTTGGCATCTTTAACCCATCATGATGTGAAGTAGCGGTAAGCTTTGGTACTTTAAAAGCTTTGAGAGCTTTGCCGGTGTATGGAGAAGGATTGTGGACCAGGTAGATATATATGTCCGCAAACGACAAATCTGGCAGGTTTTTGGCAGACTGGAGTGGAGTCAGTAATTGATTAGATATTAGATACGGATCGAAACCTAAAGTGTCAATTTTCTGTAGATACCGTTGCTGTTCTTCGGGAGTTAAGTGAGTTATTAGGTGAGACGTCATATTGGCTGCGCGACGGAAAGGTCCTCGGTCGGTCCTCAAGATGGCGCTGACAACAAAAAATGTCACGTGACTGAAACCCATGAATACTGTATGTTTACAGTTCCTCCTTTTAGCCTAATGTGCACGTTTGCAGATGAATGCCGTAAATGCTGATCTAATCTTCTATAATTCCCATGATTGTGTCTGCTGTCCCTGGTGTCTGACTGTGACTGTGTCCTCCTCAGGGGGTTCTGTCCAACATCTCGTCCATCACAGACCTGGGGGGCCTGGACCCCGTCTGGCTCTTCATGGTGGTGGGGGGGGTCATGTTCATCCTGGGCTTCGCCGGCTGCATCGGAGCGCTGCGGGAGAACACTTTCTTACTGAAGTTTGTATGTCCCGTTCTGCTGGCTGCAAATACGAACCGTGAGAAACTCTCAGCCGTTGGAAGTGAACCGATTAAAGCGACCTGTCTGCTCTCTGCTTCCTGCCGCAGTTCTCCGTGTTTCTGGGAATTATCTTTTTCCTGGAGCTGACCACGGGAATCCTAGCGTTCGTCTTTAAGGACTGGATCAAAGACCAGCTCAACCTGTTCATCAACAACAACATCCGGGCCTACCGGGACGACATCGACCTGCAGAACCTCATCGACTTCACTCAGGAATACGTAAGTGGAGCGGCCGTTCGGAAAGTCATTTACGGCTGTTTTACCTGCAACTTTCAATGTTATAGCCGGCAGGATCCATTAGTGCCACGGCTTTGTGTAGGTTACAGTAGGAAAGGCAAGTTTATTTGTATAGCACAATTCAACACAAGGTAATTCAAAGTGCTTTACATCAACATTAAAAGCGGCAAGACACAATTAAACAGTAAATAACAAATAAAATTATAAGAAAAGAGGTAAAATAATAAAAAGCACAAGTTGTTAAATGTAAGGATAGTAGAGTACAGGAGGTACATCTCATTCTTGAAATGGCAAGAATTACGTTTCTATACGGTCAAAACGTACAAAGACCGGGTCAAATACAGTATTACAAAAGTAATCTGTAACAATTCGTACGGTGAATTAAACCAATTTGACAATTCTACGTCACAATGCCGGCATTCGGGGCTTATCCATAACTTTGCGCGGTTTTCAAAAATCATAAGTATTTAATTTAAGAGTATGCTTAAATAACAACTAAAATGAAATAAAATGATAAGAAAAGAGGTAAAATAATAAAAAAGCACAAGTTGTTAAAAATAAGGGCAGTAGAGTTCCAGCAGGTAAGTATTTAATTTAGGAGTACGCTTCAGTAAACAGTAATGTTTTAGGCCTGATTTAAAGGATCTACAGTTTGAGCAGACCTCAGGTCTACAGGAAGTTTGTTCCACCGGTGAGGAGCAGAATAACTGAACGCTGCCTCACCTTGCTTGGTTCTGGGAGCTTCATAGGAACTAAGAGATCCAGATGAACCTCAGGGGTCTGGGAGCTTCATAGGAACTAACAGATCTGCACCTCAGAGTTGGATCATGAAACAGACTTCTGCTGCCGTTGCTGGTTGAATAAAATGAACCAGAAGCCGTCAAAGTCTCTTTCACTGATTTCCTCCTCCTGACTCAGACGTCTGACTCCAACCCCCCGACCAATCGGTGGCCTGTAGTGTGATGATGTCAGATACAGCCGACTCAGCAGCTTAGAACCTCGGTAGAATAGATACAAAGATATGAAGGAAGGAAGGAGGTTTCTTCCCTCCTAAAGGGGAGTTTTTCTTGCCACTGTTTGGCTTAAGGTTTTTCTCCCACTAGGGGAGTTTCTACCTGCCATTGTTTATGTAATAATTGCTCAGGGGTTTATGTTTATGTTCTGGATCTCTGGAAAGTGTCTAGAGACAACATCTGTTGTATTAGACGCTATATAAATAAAATTGAATTGAATTGAATAGATACAGAAAAAGTATCTACTCAGCACATTAGACCCCTAGTGGAAAAGAACCAAACCGAGTCGAGTCGGGTTGGGTAGGTTCTAGTGGAAAAGTGCCATAAAGCTGCACAGAAGGAATCATTAAACAGAACCGTCTTGATCAGGGGTCGTCAACCCGCGGCTCTAGAGCCGCATGCGGCTCTTTAGCGCCGCCCTAGTGGCTCCTGGAGCTTTTAAAAAAATGTTTGACCTTTTTTCTCCTTTTTTTCTTCTTTTTTTCTCTCCTTTTTTTCTTTTTTTGACTTTTTTCCTTATTTAATCTCGACATTTCGACTTTTTTCTTGAAATGTTGACATTTTTCTCGACATTTTGACTTTTTTCTCAACATTTCGACTTTTTTCTTGACATTTTGACTTTTTTCTCGAAGTGCATAATGAAAAAAAAAATCTTCCCCCAGTTCTAACTAATATAGAAACATGCAGCATGTGTTGCCTTCATTCTAAGACTGATACAAGACTTTTCATTTTTTGCGGCTCCAGACATATTTGTTTTTTGTGTTTTTGGTCCAATATGGCTCTTTCAACATTTTGGGTTGCCGACCCCTGGTCTTGATACATCCCATGGCTCCTCCTCCTTTTGATAATTGCATGTACACGTTGTAGCCGGATGCAGAAGGGACTGGTTTGAATGTTGATGTGTGTTCCTCTATGAGCCCTTCAGGCGGGCGTGGCCTCTAACGTGGTTTCCTCCTCTAACGTGGTTTCCTCCTCTGGACTCTAGTGGGAGTGCTGCGGTGCATTCGGAGCCGACGACTGGAACCTGAACATATATTTCAACTGCACTGATGGGAATCCCAGTCGGGAAAAGTGCGGCGTTCCCTTCTCCTGCTGCACCAAGGACCCAGCGGTAAAACTATCCACACCCCAGTGAACACAAGAAGAGTTTAGGCTCCTTCACTAATCAGCTGTTTGTATTTATTGTTGCAAACCACCTAAGGTGATTTCTGCAGAATGTTAATGTTCCCTGATGATGAATGGGAGTAGAGTATTTGCTGATGTGTCATTTCTGCCACCAGGAGGACGTGATAAACACTCAGTGTGGCTACGACGTCCGAGCTAAACCGGTGAGTAACGGATCAGGGTGCAGACACTTCCCAACATTCCTGTAAATAACCTTAACCCTGGTGCTGTCTTCAGGTCAAGGAAGGAAGGAAGGAAGGAAGCAAGCAAGGAAGGAAGGAAGGAAGGAAGCAAGCAAGCAAGGAAGGAAGGAAGGAAGGAAGCAAGGGAGAAAAGAGGAAGGGAAGAAGGAAGGAGAGAGCAGGAGGAAAGAAGGAAGGGAGAAAAGAGGAAGGAAGAAGGAAGGAGAGAGCAGGAGGAAAGAAGGAAGGGAGGAAGGAAGGAAGGAAGGGAGAAAACAAGGAAGGAAGGGAGAAAACAAGGAAGGAAGGAAGGAAGGGAGAAAACAAGGAAGGAAGGGAGAAAACAAGGAAAGAAGGAAGGAAGGGAGAAGGAAGGAGAGAGCAGGAGGAAAGAAGGATGGAAGGAAGGGAGAAAACAAGGAAGGAAGGAAGGAAGGAAGGAAGGGAGAAAACAAGGAAGGAAGGGAGAAAACAAGGGAAGGAAGGGAGGAAGGAATGAAAGAGGAAGGGAAGAAGGAAGGAGAGAGCAGGAGGAAAGAAGGAAGGAAGGGAGAAAAGAGGAAGTGAGAAGGAAGGAGAGCAGGAGGGAAGAAGGAACAGGAGAATTAGGTCATTTTGACTCGAAGACAGTACAAGGGTTAAAGGCAAAGAAGCCTTTTTGTTGCTTCGTCCCATTTTCAATCAAAAATGTATGAAGTTGTGCAAAAAAGGACAAAGTCATGATCTCCTGCTGGACACTGCAGGTCTGCAGGTCTGCAGGTCTGAGGTCTTCAGGTCTCCAGGTCTGAGGTCTGCAGGTCTGGAGGTCTGAGGTCTGAGGTCTGAGGTCTGCAGGTCTGAGGTCTCCAGGTCTGCAGGTCTGTAGGTGTGCAGGTCTGCAGGTGTGCAGGTGTGCAGGTCTGAGGGTCTGCAGGTCTGCGAGTCTGCAGGTCTACAGGTCTGCAGACCTGCACACCTACAGACCTGCAGACCCTCAGACCTGCAGGTCTGAGGTCTGCAGGTCTGGAGGTCTGAGGTCTCCAGGTCTGCAGGTCTGAGGTCTGCAGACCTGCAGGTCTGTAGGTGTGCAGGTCTGCAGGTGTGCAGGTCTGAGGGTCTGCAGGTCTGCAGGTCTGAGGGTCTGCAAGTCTGCAGGTGTGCAGGTCTGAGGGTCTGCAGATCTGCAGGTCTGAGGGTCTGCAGGTCTGTAGGTCTGTAGGTGTGCAGGTCTGAGGGTCTGCAGGTCTGCAGGTCTGAGGGTCTGAAACCCTGTTTTCAGAACTTTACCGAGCCGTCTGATAACATCAGGTCTGTAGTTGTGCAGGTCTGAGGGTCTGCAGGTCTGCAGGTCTGCAGGTGTGCAGGTCTGAGGGTCTGCAGGTGTGCAGGTCTGCAGGTGTGCAGGTCTGAGGGTCTGCAAGTCTGCAGGTGTGCAGGTCTGAGGGTCTGCAGATCTGCAGGTCTGAGGGTCTGCAGGTCTGCAGGTCTGAGGGTCTGAAACCCTGTTTTCAGAACTTTACCGAGCCGTCTGATAACATCAGGTCTGTAGTTGTGCAGGTCTGCAGGTCTGAGGGTCTGCAGGTCTGTAGGTGTGCAGGTCTGAGGGTCTGAAACCCTGTTTTCAGAACTTTACCGAGCCGTCTGATAACATCAGGTCTGTAGTTGTGCAGGTCTGAGGGTCTGCAGGTCTGCAGGTCTGCAGGTGTGCAGGTCTGAGGGTCTGCAGGTCTGCAGGTCTGCAGGTCTACAGGTCTACAGGTCTGCAGATCAGGGTCAGGGTTAGGGGCTTCCAGCTGAGGTCTGTCCTCTTGCCTTCCACGTCCCATCCAGTCCTTCTTCAAGGAACATGGTCGTCACGGCCACCGTTCCTCATTGCCGAGAGAATATCTCTGTTTTAAGCCCCAGTTCCTGATCCAGAGCATATTTTCTTCTTCCGGCTCTCGACGAAGGCGGACACTTTTTCTGCTCCTCTCCCTTATCTATCTGCCCTGCTACTGCTTTTGTTAGTCTCGTCTTCAGAGTCTCTTCTTTTCACTCCTCCGAAACTCTACAATCATGGAATTGATTAACTTTTCTCTCAGCACAATTGACCAAATTTTTGCGACAAGAAGCCAGGGGGTAAGGGAGACCTCTTGCCCCGATGGGACATTTTTTGCTGGATACACAATGGATTCCTACAAATATTGGAAACCGTTGTGTTTGGCGATTCTGTCTGTCGAGGACGTTGAAGATGGCTTCATAATTGGATTTATGATAGCAGGATTTCTCTTGATAGGAGGGGGATTCCTGCTGTACCGACAAACGCGTAAGTCGTTGACAGATGTTCTGGCTCTTTCAGAGCTGCCGGACGTGGCTGAAGGGTCAAGCAAGGTGATCAACGCTCAGACTTTAACGCTGAGAGAGCAAAGCCGTAAGCTGGATGCGATTCTCGAACAGAATCGTAGGCTGGCGGCGGTCTTTGAGCTCATTGGCAAGATGGATAAGACCTTGGAGAAGTTGGAAGCTCGGCTTGGCGGAAATTGATCACAAATTCGTCTGATTCGAGTCGCCATTGATGAACCATAAACTAAAGGGCAGACGGAAAATTACTAAGGCTGCCTGTTTTTGCAATATAATTGTTGATTCTATAATCTGGCCTTGACAGGGCGGTTTGGCCGTTCACTCTGGTCACAATCTTCCTGGTGAAATGTAAACAAGTGGCTATGCCCCCACTAACCCTCCCCTCTCAGGAACATCTGTGGACCCTGTTTTCAGAACTTTACCGAGCCGTCTGATAACATCAAGGACATTGGCTGAGGAGCAGCTCTGAGCGAAGTTCACGGACTTACCGCTACACACACACTTGCTGTTAACCACACCTCCCTCAACTCAACGCCTTCCTCGGCCCCCCCTCTTATCAGCCCCCCCCAACACAGTCAACAGGTTTGAGAGCCGCGCCACTGGCCGCGGTGCTCACTTGGGGTACTGTGCCGGGATCCCCCCCCCCCCGTCCCTAGAACCACCCCCCCACACACAGATGTGCAAGCCTTGTGATGTTAAATTTGTCATGTTGCTCTCTGTGCAGAGGTGTTTTTT
Source organism: Cololabis saira (assembly GCF_033807715.1). Lineage (NCBI taxonomy): Eukaryota > Metazoa > Chordata > Actinopteri > Beloniformes > Belonidae > Cololabis > Cololabis saira. Next base: position 39,754,533 of record NC_084606.1, read on the forward strand.
TTGCACTTTCACACTGTGTATTTACACACAGTATGAGAATGCCTTTTTTTCCCTCCTCCCTCCCCAATGTCATCCTTTCTCTGATCTGTTCTCACCAGTTGACTCATGTCTTATGTCATTTGTTTTGCCTGATGGGTTGTACTGGTTGTCATCTCACTGTGCTGGGACGCCAGACCCGGGACAATAAAGCTATTCATTCATTCATTCATTCATTCATTCATTCATTCATTCATTCATTCATTCATTCATTCATTCATTCATTCATTCATTCATTCATTCATTCATTCATTCATTCATTCATTCATTCATTCATTCAATCATTCATTCATTCATTTCTTTTCTCTTCTGAACGTGGACGCGGGTGCATTCAGGGCGTGAGCATGACGTGCAGCTTTGCCGTTTCAGGACTCGGAGCAGAGGGACTTCATCAACGTGAAAGGCTGCGTGCCGCAGTTCGAGAAGTGGCTGCAGGACAACCTGACCCTGGTGGCCGGGATCTTCATCGGAGTGGCGCTGCTGCAGGTCAGCTCGGGTTGGGTTTGGTTTTCTGTTACTTTGGACCCGCGTTAGCAGACGCAAAACGCCAGCTAATCTTCCTGGGGTCCATGAAGATTAAAAACACATTCACATAAAAGTACATTTACATATATACGTCATATAATACTTTACACTTTAAATATATGAATACATAAATAAATACAATTACATCACTCCATTAACCCCACCCACATCATTACATTAGCAACATCACTATAGTGGTAATTATCACAATTTCTAACTACATTGAGCTGTATATTACACTATACAGTACATCACAAAATGTATATTAAACATATATATATATATATATATATATATATATTTATATATATATAAAACATTGTGTATCGCTGCGTCCGAAATTCAATACTTCCACCCTAATGAGTATGCAACAGTATGTGAGATTTTTTGAGTGCGTCCGAAACATTAGTACGTACTCAATAGTAGGGCTGAAACGATTCCTCGAATAATTCGAGTAATTCGATTACAAAAAATGATCGAGGAATTTTCTCTGCCTCGAGGAATCGTTTAATTTATTTATTTATTATTATTTTTTCGTTTAATTTCACCAGCTCAAAGCCTCGTATTACGCCCGGACCACATTTAATGCGACACAACACGCTGACGCTTCGCCGTACATCCATGCGCTGCGCACGTTAAAGGGGGAAGAAAGAGGTTTGGTTTTAGTAACATGCCATGCTCAGGCAGTCTGCAATGGCCCAGACGGGAGACTAATGTAGTTCAGTGCTTAACTTTTATTTTTAATCCACGCTATATTCTTCTGGTCCGTTCTCCTATGTTCCCCCTCTAAAGCCAAAATTATTGTTCCGCGTTAAATCGACGCAGAGTCTACGGTGCTCTCCGGCGAGGGCGGAGAGCGCCGGTCCGGCTGGCGGTGCCACGGCTATGCCGTAGCCTACGGCGTAGGGTACGCAGCGACGCGCACCATTCTGCGTTGTTGTAACGCGGAACCATAAATCAGCCTTTACCCGGTACATAAACCTCTGTTCCCGCTACAGTTTTAACTAAAAGAAAAGGCAGAAAATGTCAGAAAAATAAAAACGTAATAAAGCTAACTGGGTAGTTTATTTCATTTTATCTCTGTAGTCATTCATGGATAAAACAAGCAGCACTGGTGCCTTATGTGCTCCAATACAGCAGGTCTCAGAAGTTTATTTTAAACAACCAAAACTCAAAATCTTATACTTTAACTTAAAACTTAACTAGAACTTAAAATTTGCTTGACACAAATGAAAGTTCAATTGAAACACGTGGGAAAACACCTAACATTTTAAGTTATGTCTGATATCAGGTGTAATGGCGTTTTTGGGTTAGAAATAAGAACATTTCTTGGTAAAATCCTTAGTTTTTTGAGTGAAGGCAGTGAATTTGGTCGACTGGTGTTTTTAAATGAACAGCCATGAACCTACTGTATTATATAATTTAGTCTTGATGTCAATTAACATCTAACATCTTATGTATATTTATAATTGCTCTTTAACTAAACAAATATATGTTTTATCCGATTACTCGATTAATCGATGGAATTTTCAGTAGAATACTCGATTACTAAAATATTCGATAGCTGCAGCCCTACTCAATAGTATGTACTATCCATACTCATTCTGGAGAAATGTATTAGTGTGGATTGACACTAGCTAAAGCTTGAGGTATGGTTCTGCGTCAAAACAACGGCGTGCCCACGGCGTGTGGTACGCGTCGACGCAGACCACACGGCGTCACTGACGCCGTCACTGACGTTACCTCCCAAAAATTGTAACTACGCGTCGAGGCAGACCACACGCAGACGAGAGGGCTGTGATTGGTTCGCTTGGTAGCAACGCATTTCCGGTTTCCGGTTTGAAGAAGTCGTGAACTTTCAGCGCTCTTTTCTTCGTTTATGTGTGATTTATTTTGTTGTTGTTTTTTTGCACAATAGTTGTCCTTATCTCTTTGATTCACTGTGACCGGAAAAAGTCGGATAAACCATTCAGGAAAAGATCGCGAATTAGCGGTCGTGGGGGGTTTTGCACCGCGGAGAAATGGAGTGACGGAGAAGTCCGAAGGTTCACGACGGCGTCACGGCGATGGTGTAGGCACGGCGTTGGTTTGACGCAGAACCATAATTCAGGCTTAAGCAGAAACTTCCCACAATGCAATGCAGCGGTGTTTGGTTTCTAAGTGCTGCGCAGATACGTATATGTCATAAGTATAATATTAAGTATAATAATAATATTATATAATATTATAGTATTTGTATATAATAATATTATATAATCATAATATTATATAATGTCATTTTGTTTGGGCCAGGATAAACGGGAAAGAGCGGAGCAGTGCTACTACTGCTGCTGTTACCATGGTAACAGCTGCTACTACTGCTGCTGTTACCATGGTAACAACTCCCCCTCCCAATGGCACGAAGTGCCGTGTGGCTCTGAGTAGTACGTCCCAATAAATGCATACTACTGATATTTACTCAAAAGTTTGCCGAACTTAAGTATACTTTTTGGCGGTGGGGGGGGGTGGCTGGGGAGGGCTCGGGCGGGGGGCTGTGGCTGGGGCGTCTCCGGGCCTCCCGGGGGGGGCGGGGCCGTGGACGTGGGGGTCCCACCCGGAGGGCCCGGCCCTGCCTGGGTGGGGGGTGGCTGTCTGCGCTGGGGGGGCATTGCTGCCTTGGTCCTCCGTCGCTGGGCGGGGGCCAAGTGCCCCTGCGGATGTGGGGACTCCGGGACCCTTGGGGTGTCCGCCGGGGTGGCCTCGGGGGGGGGTGGGGCCGGGTCCGGGGAGCGGGCTTCCCCTGACCGGGGGGTGCACGGGCGGGCGCGACGGCGGGGTGGCACCATTCCCAGGTATCTATGTCTTATGTTGTCAGTATGAATGGGAGGATGTTGGACCGTTTCCTCCTCCGTCTGGGGGCTCCGGCGGCGCCGGGGGCGCCCTTGGAGGTACGGTGGGGCCCTTGCCCGGCTCGGGGGGCCGGCCCCCGTCTGCTGGACGGCCGGTGGGGGGACGCGGGTGTCTTATCAGGGCCGGCTTTGCTGGTCCTGCTTCCTGGCTTCGGCCTCCGCTCCCCCTCTTGCCCCCCCTACACGATTCATACGCACATAGGCGAAAGGCGGGGGGTCCGGGTCGTGGGGGGCACTGTCCCGCGTGGCCCGGCACTCCCCGCCTCACGGTTTTAACAGCAAAATAGACACTGCACATTCAACACTTAATAAATACATTTGACAAGGACACGTAGTTCGGGAGGGGGGGGGGTCTGTGTCATACTTGGCCCTCCCTCCTCCCTGTTTTTATGGCATTAATCACATGCACTCAACACAAGGGGCGGGAGGGGGTCCCACATCACCCGCGTTCCCTCACCGGCCTGGGCCTGGGACGGGTGGGTCGGGTTACCCGGGCCTGGCGGGGCCCGCCGTGCAGCCTGGGGTGCCTTCTGGCGGTGCTGGATCCCCCCGGGGAGGGGGAAACGGTGCGTGATTGTATGTCTGTGTCGGTGAGAATGCGGTATGGAAGGGTCCTGCCATGGAGGATTTGAGCCTCCATTGGCAGGACATCAAAAACTTAATAATTTATCAATATTATATTATACAAAGATGGTTATTATTATTAGTATTATTATTAGTATTATTATTAGTATTATTATTAGTATTATTATTATTATGTATAGTATATTATATTATTATTAGTATAGGTATCGGATAGGTGAATGGATGAATGAATGGGATGCCTGGGTCTGGGGCCCTCCGTTGTCGGGCCTGCGCGTGTGTCGCCTTGTTGGGGGGTTCCCTCTCTCCGGGCCCGTCTCCGGTCCCCCCCGCTGCCTCTACGGCGGGGCGCCCCTCTGGTCTTGGAGGGCCACTTTCGTGGGGGACGGGTGCGCCTGCCCGCGTCGGCGGCCGGGGCGGCTCTGTCTCTCCGGGCGGGCTGGCCCCCTGCCGGGTGGGGGTCGCTGGCCTGAAGGGTGAGGGCCTCCTGGCCGCGTGTCCGGCCCGGACCGGGTGGCCGGGGATTGCCTGGGTCGCGGTCCGCCGCCGCGGGATCCCTGGCTGCTTCTTTCCGCGCCGTGGGGGCCCCGCCCGCGGGCCCCCTCGGCCGCCGCCGGGTGGGGGGGGGGGGCCTCGCAGGCGGTGGGTTGCCTCCCTCCTACTTCTCCCCTCTGTGGGGTTGCCGGTGGCCTGGGTTCCGGGCTCTACCTTGTCGGCCTCTGGTCTCACGGGTGGCGGGGTTGCTCCCCCCCCTCCCCCACTATAGATACACTTCAGGTGGAGCTTTGTTTGGTTTATTACACACATACACACACACACACACACACACACACACACACACACACACACACACACACACACACACACACACATATAGTAATTTAGTCACACGCATACACACACACACACACACACACACACACACACATGCATGATCATATACATACACACACACACGCATAGACATACACACTGGCTTGTTCACCTGCATGCTGGCTCTCTAGTTTTTGGGTTTAGGTAGCGGTAGCGATAGCTTAGCTCAGACTGCGATCAGATCTCAAGATTTAGGTCGATTGCTGTTCGTGTTTTGGATGGCTCCGTGCCGGTTTCGTGCTTTGTTTGTGGTTTTTTTTGTTGCAGATTTCCAGTGCTTGACGTGTGTCTCCGTGTGTTCCTGCTTCCTGGATTGGCAGTGGATGTCGTCACCACCCCCCCCCACCCCCTCCCCCCCCCCAAAAAAAAAAAAAAAAAAAAAAAAAAAAAAAAAAAACACTGGGTTTGTATGTGTATGTTTATGTATGTGTACGCATATGTGTGCGTATATATATGTATATATTACATATAGTAATAATGCACATATATACACTTTTGGTTTCTACCGTCATGGTATCAATCAATAATATGTGTGCAGACAAGGTAGAAAAAAAAAAAAAAAAAAAAAAAAAAAAAAAAAAAAAAAAAAAAAAAAAAAAAAAAAAAAAAAAAAAAAAAAAAAAAAAGTATACTTTTTGAGTATATACTGTAGTATGGCATTTCGGACACATCCTATGTCCGTACCCGAAAGGAACCTTTTTAGTTGCTTTTAAAAACTGTCTCTGCTTGTTGCTTTAATAATGGCATATGGCAGCCTGTTCCACTGTGAGGTGTACTGTACATAGTACTGTACATAGTACTGTACATAGTACACCTCCTACAAGTTCTTTTCATTGCACTTGATCTTGATAAAGGAATGGAAACAAGACCCCTGCTAACTTGTCTTGTCCTGTGCTCATGTCTGTCTTGGGAAAAGGTTATTTTTGAGTACAGGCAGTTTGGTTGTTTAGACACAGTTATATTCCTGAATAATGTTAGTAAGTAACGTGTTAATGTGTCCTCTACTTCCATCCAGGCAAGATCACAATGCATTTGGTCAACACCCATTCTCATATTCAATTCAATTTTATTTATATAGCGTCTATTACAACAGAAGTTGTCTCTAGGATCTTTCCAGTGACCCAGAACATGAACCCCCGAACAATTAGTACAATAACAATGTCAGCTAAAAACTCCCCTAGTGAGAAAAAAACCTTAAACCAAACAGTGGCAAGAAAAACTCCCCTTTAGGAGGGAAGAAACCTGGGGCCTCATTTATCAACCGTTCGTACGCACAGATCTGTGCGTAAAGTGTGCGTATGAACATTCCCACGCAAAGTATGGAATTTATCAACATGTACCTGTGCGTAGGAACGTGTGTAAATGTAAGCACAACTCTGACCATGCGTACACACAAAACCTAGTGGTAGAACAGTGAAACTACAAATAGAACCCATTAAAAGAGTCACAGTGTTCAGCGATCTCAAACTTCACATATGTTCCCCGTTTCCTCCAATTAATAAAAAATCTCCATTAGTAATTTAGCAGACATTTTGAATAATTGGTGTGACAGCTATAAAAGACAGCTGTGGCAGGACGACCTGAAAAGAAAATACAAGTACCATGGCTTACTTAGAACCGTGCGCTCCGCAAAAACGCGCTCCGAGAGAGCGCGTTTTCAAAGAGCTGATCTGTCAGTGAGAGCACGGAGTGGCTGCTCAGCAGGTACCGCTTCCCCAAAAACATTCTGATGGATCTATGCCGTGATTTACAACATACCGTATGTTGGAGCGAGAGACAAAGCGCATCCCAGTCACATCCAGCTCCGTCCACCCTGGAACGCATGACTCATTTATTCTGCAGAACAGCTCTGTTAGTGTTTGCACCTCCAAGCAGGAACTTTTTACTCCAACCAAATCTTAATTTATATGGATAATCTTCCAAGAAATATATCAAACATGGTCAACATAATTATTTTACTAGGTAAATATCACATACATAAATGCAAATGGAATAACAGCAAACCCTCCATTGTACATCTGAAAAATGAATGTAAACTGTACTTAGCGTCTCTAAAACTGATGCGTGAAAAAAACGATATTGCCAAAAGCTTATATGAAACGATGTCTTTGTTTCTTAGTTTTTACCCCCCCAAATGTTGAATATCTGTAGATAATTGATTATTTCGTTTCATTTGCCTTTTGTTGTAAACCCTAAAGAATTTTGTTCAATAAAGTTTGAAAAGAATAAAAACCTCCTGTTGTTGCTCCATATCTGGTCAATTGGAGGCGTTTCTGAATGCAAATGACCCTAACCGTGCACGAGCACGGCAGTTAAGAACAGGTGGGATTTATCATCACTGATGTGTGTACGACCGGTGTCCGCACGTTTGATAAATTTGGATTTTTTTGTACTTACACACATTCTAAATTTCATTCCTACGATAGAATTTAAAACTTTTTCTACGAACGGTTGATAAATGAGGCCCCTGGACCAGGACCTGGACCATAAGACTGGGGGCAGGCCAGGACGTCAGCAACCACACAGCATCCCCACATAGAACATCCCAGTGCAAGGCCAGCTGCTTTTCTGCACTATCTGAAGTTTGTTTACATCTTTTTTCGCTGCACTTGACCAGATAGTTGAGCAGTAGTCAAGGTGTGATCACACCAAGGTTTGAATAAGCTGTCGGACTGTAAGTGGTGTTAATAAAGATGAGTATCGAACCTAGGAATCGTCCTGGGTTCAATTCCTGCCGGGAACGCTGTGGGCGCTGAAGTGCGTGTTAGTTCCCCCATGACTCCAGCTCCCTGGGTGGGGTTGGAACCCTCAACCCTCACCCTGGGTGGGGTTGGAGAAAGGGCCTTTCTGTGTGGAGTTTGCATGTTCTCCCCATGTTCCCTTGGTAGCTAATGTGAGCTACTTTCACAAAAACATGCAGCAGTCCTGGGCTACACTGCCCCCTCTGGCCAGCCGGGGAAACACATGGGGAGGATCTGGCCGGAATAACGTGATCCTTCCACGCGCTACGTCCGGCCGGAGAAACCCCACCCTGTCTGGTGAAAAGATGCGGCCTGCTCACTCCTCAGGTTAAGGAGGAGACCTGAGCTCAGTGCAGGAACTCCCGGGGTTGGTAGAGGGAGCAATGCCCAGGACTGTTACTTAGGTAGGAGCACTGGGGGATGAAATGGGGAAAAAAACGGGATAAAAATATTTAAATAAAGAGGAGTATCTTCTAACCATAGATATCTTTCCCCATTTGACCTGTTATCTTGTCCCTGTGATTCTGCCACGACAGATGTTCATGGAGAAGTATTCCAGTGTTCTCTCGTGGCTGATGGACCTGCTTTCTTTCTTTCCTCCGCAGATTTTTGGGATTTGCTTGGCGCAGAACTTAGTGAGCGACATCGAGGCAGTGAGGGCGAGCTGGTGAGAAAACCGCCAGCACCGTCGCTTCCGGCGCTCACGCGGCTTCATTCATTCACATCCTTGTTTCATTCCACACGCACCTGACTTTAATCCACACCTCTGTTGTCTGTCACATTTCACAATAATCATTTCTTGCTGCTGGAAACTATTTTGGAGGGGTACAGTTTGGAAGAACAAACCATTTTTTTCCTCTAAAAATGCCTGACAAAACACAAGAGTTTGAGGTCGCACGTGAACGGTTTCACAGAACTCCGCTGTGTACACAACAATCAGAGACGCCAGTGTTTAGTGTTGACTGTAATTAAGTCCTGGATGGGGACAGGCGGAAAAAGATCATTTTTTTTTCTGATTCTAAATCGATTCTCATATTAATTCCTAAAAATCGATTCCTATGTCTAAAGATCGATTTTTTTTTTTCATCATTACATTACAACTTTTGGTATTTTTTTTGTTTATGCCCAAAAAAGGATGTTTTGTTGGACATGAGAATAACTGGTGCCATGTTTTTGTCTTTAGATATGTTTAAAGGTATGAAAACATTAAGGTTTTCAGTTATAATTGCATAAATTGTGTATTTATTTACTTTATATACGGCCTTGGGGTTACATTACACTCGGCTATGCTACATTAACAAACAGTAAATATATTTGTTTCAAAGAATAAAAGTCGACAGATAGTTTCCTAAATCGTTTTATTAAGCTGGATATATGATCAACCATTCAAAAAAATAAATGTTTCATTAAGCTACAAATATTATCAACCATTCAAATAAATAAACGAAACAAGGCTATGCCAGAGTAGAAACTACTTAAAATGAAATTCTTCATTTCCAGTAATTGTGGAATTGGAAAGAGATACTGGCATGTCCATCATCGTTGCATTTGATGGATGAATACTTAAAGTTTGTGGCTCGCGATCCTCGCAGCTCTTCTTCTCTGAATCTCTGTTGCCGTGGTTACCACCTGGCAGTTGATCCAGTGCAATGATATTAAAGATATCAGGCAATTTGACCAAACTTGTTTCTCTAGGTGTAGATTATCACTTTTAATGGACACCGGCCAGCCAATCAGAATCACTCACACAGACCTCGGTATAAAAGCTTATAATCTTTGGTGCGGCAGTTTCCTACGGTGGGCGAGACCCGCCATTGCTGAAGATAAAAGTAACGCTGCAAACAGAAACAAACGCCGCTGCAAATAAAATTAACGCTTAGCAAGTAAAATAAACGCTGCAAACAAAAAGAAACGCTGCAAATATAAATAAACCCCGCTGCAAATAAAATAAAAAACCGACGCAAATAAAAAAGCCACCACAGAAGTGAATTACCGGGGACTATTTTTGCCGATGCACCGGTGTTGCACATTAAAAATTACACGTAGTGACGTTGAACACTAACCTTTTCACTTATTTTCTCGTTCGTTGTTCTTCTTATTCCTCGCTTTTCTTATTTCTTCATTTTCACTTACGTCTTCGTCTTCTTCTTCTCCTCTCACATAAAAAATGCCAGTGCATCAGCAAAAATAGTCCCTGGTAATTCACTTCCGTTGTGGCTTTTTTATTTGCGTCGTTTTTTTTTTTTTATTTGCAGCGGCGTTTCTTTATATTTGCAGCGGGGTTTCTTTTTATTTGCAGCGTTTCTTTAATTTTCAGCAATGGCGGGTCTCGGCCACTGCAGTTTCCTCCAGAACACGGCGTATTTAGGGATTACTGAGCTTTACCAGAATCATACCAGACCTCACCTCACCATCATTCTTCCTCCTCCATGCTCCATCAGGGTGCCCCCCCCTCTCTCCATGCGCCGACTCCCACCACCTTCCAGCAAGAAGTCACCGGCTTACTACTCATGAGACTCACACAGCCGTTCTGCTGGTGGGTGTGATGGATCCATGTACGAAGCTCTGTCATCTCTGTTGTGTTTGTGTCCCTGTGAGAAAGTGAGCAACCCCTCCCCTTCTCACCATCACCGGCCTTGTTTTTAATGTGTGTGGCAGAGTGGAGGATTGGGCGTGGTCTGCAGGGGAGCAGCACACAGGTGTGCCTGGTTCTGCTGATTGTGGCACACCTGTGTCCAATCAACCTCTCCACCCTGCCTGGGTTTATAAACAGCAGAGGAAGCTTGTTGAGAGGCTATGCCAATGCGCCATTTCTTTAGAATATTGATTTTGCCCTCTGCCTGTATGTGTTTTTTTTTTTTTTTACATAAAATAAAAAGCCTTATTTTTTTGGCATTCTACGCTCTGCAAGGTTTTTTTTACACCTCATCACCCAGGTCCAGTTTTGCCTTGTCCTCTTGTACGTGGGGAGGCCGCTCTGGTTCCTCACAGTCCCGTCATGTCCAAAAACCTTTGTTTTGGTGGTTTCTTAAATCCCATCTGACCTGTAGCCTGTTGTGTGGAAGCGGAAGCGGAAGCATGCCACTGGCAGAACACTTGTAGATGTTTATCAATTTAGTAGAAGTGAAACCCTTTAAATAGTTCATGGGTCAGAGCCCAAAATTTCACTGGTCAGCACCACTCAAGGTGACCAAACTTACTTATGATTTTTGAAAAGATCCATGTCTGTAGATGATATTCTGGTATAATAACCTTCCTGAGTGGCAGCTGGATCAGAGTTATCAGCTCATGAAGTTACCAGCCCCTTCAGAAAATTACATTTTAGATGCTGTTGAATATCCTGGTTTAGACTCATGTACAGGAGATCTGTCAATGTGTCACAATATTGTCTTTGGTATCATTTTAAGATGATGAAGATGTGAATCTTTCTGACCAACATAGAGGTCACTGCAGCCCTTTTAAACTATAAACAACACACATTTTTACACAATTTTCGCCTAAATGATATAATATATTTTAGCCCTGTGTCATCTAGGAACAACAGAGACACAAAATACAAAAACTAGAATACTCACAAGACCATAAGGATCCAGGAAATGTATAATATACCAATACTATATCATTGTTACCGGTCATTGTGAGCCTTAAACTAGAAGAGCATCATTAGGCTCCTATGAAACTATAACAGCCACTAATGTCACAAACTGGTCTTTATCTGCAAATACACGACATAAAGGACATAACAATGAGATAAAGAACCAGCTTAGTTTTATAAACAAAATTAAAGACACAAAATACAAAAAAAAATAAAAATAAAAATACAGAAACTGGAATACTCACAGGACCATAAGGATTCAGGAAATGTATAATACGCCCAATTTAGAATCATCAATTAACCTGAAGGGGGTGGTAACTTCATGAGCTGATAACTCTGATCCAGCTGCCACTCAGGAAGGTTATTATACCAGAATATCATCTACAGACATGGATCTGTTCAAAAATCATAAGTAAGTTTGGTCTGGAACATGGGCTAAAAGCAGTGGGACCGACAGCTAGAGACTTGGTACAGCTGGACAGCTATCGCTGTTGATGTCAAGAGAAGAGGAATAATGTTCACGAAAAAACATCTGCTGCACCATGCAGGATTGTTTGGTTTTAGGCAAGGCAAGTTTATTTGTATAGCACAATTCAACACAAGGTAATTCAAAGTGCTTTACATCAACAATAAAAGCGGCAAGACACAATTAAACAGTAAATAACAAATAAAATGAAATAAAATGATAAGAAAAGTAAAATAATAAAAAGCACAACTTGGTAAAAAGTAAGGGCAGTAGAGTACAGCAGGTACATCTCATTCTTACAATGGCAAGAATTACGTTTCTATATGGTCAAAACGTACAAAGACCGGGTCAAATACAGTATTAGAAAGTAATCCGTAACAATTCGTACGGTGAATTAAACCAATTTGACAATTCTATGCCTGTGGCATAGAATTCTATGCCATTATGCCAAGAGGAATAATGTTCACGAAAACATCTGCTTTCTACGACGGAGTATTAGGGCCAAACTAAGACAAAATAAAGTCATAATGTTGCGAGAATAAAGTCGTAATAGAATGAAGTCGTAATATTATGAGAATAAAGTCGTAACATTACGAGAATAAAGTGGTAATTTATGAGAACTCTAACAGGAAGAGCATCTTCCCCTGTGTTAAAATGAGGAATATTGAGCATCTTGTGAAGTCATATTTATATATTTATAATATATTTAATATTACAACTTTATTCTCGTAATATTACGACTTTATTCTTGCAAGCTTATGACTTTATTCTGGTAATTTTACGACTTTATTCTCATATTATTATTACTTTATTTTCGTAATTTCCTTTTTTTTTGTCCTAGTTTGGCCCTAATACTCCGTCGTAGCTTTCCATCCAGGATTGTTTAGTTTTAGTTTAGCCTATTAGAGCTAATAGTTTTTTTTTGCTCTTTAAATTTTTTTTTTTTTTTTTTTTAACTTTATTTAGCACAAAGAATGTACAGATCAAGGCAGGGTGAAAAAGCTATAAAATTAGGAAGATAACAAATTCACACAAGAAACAAAAAGAAACAAAACAAACCAAAAGCACAAGGACAGCAAGGTACAATAAAAAATCAAAAGAGCAAGGACTGAGTTATGGATGAGTACAGTTTCCTGGCAACCCTATTCATATTATCAATCTTTTTCATAGATTTAAAGTAATTGGTAAAAAATGTAAAAAAAAATATAGTAAAGGAGGGAGTATTTTCCCTCGACTTACAAGAGTGAATATGATATTTACCCAAAATAATCACCAGGTTGATAATGTTTGAATATTTAGGATCGATATAATAACGTCATTGTAAGTGAAAACAGGAATTTAATCAATTTTCAAACATAACCAATTATGAATGTCAGACCAAAAGGACTTTGTAAAAGAGCAATTGAAAAAAAGATGCTAAGCGCTAAGACAGTGTCATGTAATCAGCACAAATCCTGCACAGTTGAGTGTTTGCAGTGTTAACTGTGCTAAACCTCTTGGCTACAGCACTGAATAATATGTTCACGTTGATCATTACGTGGTCGTGGCTCAATGATTCAAACAAACATCGCAGCCATTTGATAAAGGGACTTTTTGTTCTTTGCTCTAATTGGAGGATTAGAATTTGGTGTCTCTTGGTGTCTAACTGTGGATGATCTGGAGCTTTAAATGCCCCTTTGTGAAGATGTTTTGTATGAAAAGACCCTGCTCCCTGAGCAGAAACTGCAGTACTAATCACAGCCAGTCTGGTAACGGTCCACTGCAAGTAAAGACCAGGCTCCAATACGTTCCAGGATCAGAGTAAATCCATTTTATGATGATGTTAGTGACAAATTAATAAGATTACAAATGAAAAATTAATAAAAATTGTTACTGACAAACTTGTTTGTAACTGGTCCAATCAGTCCATTCAGAAGGGGTTAGTGAGTGTAAGAGGGAGCGGGCCGAGCAGAACCCCCGTCAGTGTGACTGCATGCTGCCGGGCCTCCACACACTCAGAGCCTTCTACGCTGTTTCTGTTAAACCCTGGCAGTCATGTAGAGATGCACCAATCACCGATAACCCATACCCAAAACCAGTATCTGCCGATCACCGATCACAGCGTAAAATCCATAAATTCATCAACATTTATTGTCTCATTTACAACACTGACATTGTATTATTAGGTATAACAATTAGGAGATGAGAAACCATCATGAAGTGACCACTGTTTTATTGCAGGCTGAGGCAATGAGCAATATTTCACACGCTAGACCAGGGGTTGGCAACCCAAAATGTTTTAGAGCCATAATGGACCAAAAACACAAAAAACAAATATGTCTGGAGCCGCAAAAAATGAAAAGTCTTGTATCAGCCTTAGAATGAAGACAACACATGCTGTATATATCTATATTAGTTATAACTGGGGGAAGATTTTTTTTTCATTATGCACTTCGAGAAAAAAGTTGAAATTTCGAGAAAAAAGTCGAAATGTTGAAATTAATGTTGAAGTACAATCTTGAGAAAAAATTCAAAATTTCGAGAAAAAATTCAAAATTTCGAGATTAAAAAAGGAAAAAGGAAGAAAAAAAGAGGAAGAAAAGGAAGAGGGAAAAAAAGGAAAAAAAATGAAAAAAAAGGTCAAATATTTTTGAAAAAGCTCCAAGTCTTGAGCCGCTGGTTGCCGACCCCTGTCCTAGAGACTCAAAGAGTAAGTGTAACTACCAGCTTCAGCTTCCTGTGGTAATAATTATGAACAACATGTGACCAACAAAGACCCCAGCAGACATGTCACTCTCTAAAAGTTGATACAAGCTGTAAACTATAAACCTTAGTTTTCCTGTGAAAAGAGGAATTAAATCTTAAAATGAAAATTAATTATGAATTATTAAGCTTTGTGAAAGCTTTAGCGGTAGCATTTGCTGCGTGTGCCCCAGGAAACTCTTCACACTACAACTCCAAATGTCACTGGTGAAGCGACTGACACGACGGTCATCCTGCGTGAGGCTTTGGGCTGTAGATAGTCTGGTAAAACTCCGACGGACATTCATCAGTGAAATATTCACCACGCAGCAGTTTGGTGTTGTGAACATCATCAGATCGGCGGCTTTGAACTATTATTTTCCAATCTCCGATCATTATCGGGCCGATACCGATCGATCGGTGCATCTCTACAGTCATGTTACCTCTGCTCCTCTAGCTGTTAGCTGTTAGCTCTAGACCTCTGCAAAATGATTAATTCATCCCTCACCGTTAATCTGCTTTTCTCCTGTGTTGGAACAATGTTAGCGAGAAGATGATTGTTTGATTTGAACTGGGTTGAACTGGGATTAAAGTGAATGTATGGGAATTATTGGGAAGAGTCCCCACCAGTCGGTGTGAGGAATCAAACCAGCTCCTCTGCTCTTGTTTCTGTCGCCGGACAGAATCGGAGCAATGAAACATTTAGCATATCTGATCTACTGAGTAGCAGCTGAAGATGCTGCATAAACACATTTCCTTAAGCTTTATGGCTCAAATACGTTCTTGGGTTTAAAGCAGCACTATGTAACTTTTCCAGCTTAATCTAATATTTCATCATCATCATCGTGATGGTACATCAACTTCCAACAGGTTTAATGAACCTCTGTCATGGTCTGAGGGGTCTGTATCTCCTTCACTGGTACTATGTAACTTTGAGGAGCATGGTAGGAACCCTTCCACACTAAAAAACTACACATTTTTACGGCTTTGACTGCTTTACGGCATACGTCACGTCCCCCTCCTTCCCCATTCGTAGTCCAGACCAAAGCTGGGCGGGGCGTGGAGATCAGAGCTCAGCAGAAGCTGGTATCATGGCCCAAGCAGCGGAAAAACCCAAGAAAATAAAAGTTTTATCGGAGGAGGCGAAAAAAGAAAGCGGGAGAGAAACAAGCTAAATGCCCGGACAAGAATAAACATTGTCCCGGCGTTCACTCGCTGGCGTGAGCTGAAAGACGAGGAGGGATGTCCGACAAGAGAGACAATTGTTATGATACAAATGTAAATGTAGAGTTCTATGTTCACTAAGAATCAACATTAGAATGTTTTCACACACAGGGGATTCGTCTTGGGTTCTAGTATTTTTCCTGAGAATGTAAAATTGTGCAGGGCTGATCTGCAAAATATAAGGAATGGGCATTCAGTTATTCACAGGTTATAAAGTATTTTTTTATTTTGTCAGTAAGTATGTTGGACTTCTAATTTATGACAAAGTCCCTCTAAAAAACGTTTGTAATTTGGGGCGCATTATCTGGCTGAAACAGGACGGGGGGCGACTTCACTAATAAAACCAAGTTGAACTTAGGGAATTTCAACATCGTCATATTATATTGTTTAGCCAAAAATAGATACATTACCTCTTCACTATCCATCCTGCAAACGACCGCTGAAAACAGAAAAGTAGTTTTGAAAGTCCGGCCCATCTTATTTCATTCACTATCAAAACAAATGCAGTGATGGGGACAGGGGTTTTCCGGCAGTACGCGCTGGTGCTCATGGGAAATGTAGTGTTCTTTCTGGTAAAGCACTACCGCTTTTGTCCAAAGGAGCCGCCAAACTCAACAAAAGCTGAAAGTTACGTTGTGCTGCTTTAAATAGTTGACCTTCAATGACGGAGGAATGTGTTCCCTTTAGTTCCCATACGTGCCCACTAATGTCCAGTTGTGAGAGTTTTTGGCGGCGGTGTTTCTTACCAGCTTCTATCTTGTCTTGCAGTTTCTTCACCTAACCCTGAGCAGCGACCACACCCTGACAGGTAAACGTCTCCTCCGATGATCTTCCACTTCAGGATTTAGCTCTGATTTAGCTCTGATTTAGCTCTGGTTTAGCTCTGGTTTAGCTCTGATCAGCCTGCTCATCCTCTTGTTTTCTGCCTCTCTTCCCAGCACTGTCACAGGACACGGATCACCGGCACCATTTTCAACCAGCACCTTTTTTCAAGGCACTAATATGTGAAATGCTCTGTACAAAAAAAACACAGCTACATGTAGAAAGTAGGAGTTTTTATACATCTTTTGATAGTAGACCTGTATTTTTCACTACGGGAACAACGGCACGCTGCTTGGAACCAGTGGTTTCTCCGAGTGCTTGCTCCACAGAGCTTTCCACCACTCCTCAACTCTAGTTCAGCTTCCAGCCAGAAACAAGAAGATAATTCACTCATTTAGCTTCAGCCGTGGTGGATCTCAGCATCTAAACCTGCTTCCTGTTGCTTTCAAAGGTTACACATCCAACAAGCATGAAAACAGAATTGACTTGAACGTCTTAGAAGACGAGGTCAGGGTGTTTGTGAAGGAGCACTTCTTTATTTTAATTTGCTGCAATGTCTTTACTGAAGAAACGTATCAAACGTTCAGGGTGCTGGTGCAGAGCTGGAGCTAGCAGCTTGTTGTTGGGGACCCGGCCAGACGCCCGGCTCCACTGCTGCTTTTACATTTACACTAGGGTTAAGATCTTAGCTTTGGATCATGTATGTGCAGCCATCTTGGCTCTCACTTCTAGGAAGTTTCCAGCTGTGGACGGATTCAATTCAATTCAATTTTATTTCTATAGCATTACAACAGAAGTTAAACATAAACCCCCGAGCAATTATTACATAAACATAACAGAAACATTGGCAGGTAAAAACTCCCCTTTAGGGGAAGAAACCAGGACCTGGATCATAAGGGGGGACCAGACTGGGCAGAGAAGGGAAAGAGAGAACAGACAGAGAGAATGAAGAACAGAGAAAGGAGGGGGTCATGATGTCACCAAGCATATAGCTGATATCCACACAGGCAGGTGGAAGCAGCAGTGGGATGATCAGAGGGGGGGGGCTGCAGGCAGGTGGAAGCAGCAGTGGGATGATCAGAGGGGGGGGGCTGCAGGCAGGTGGAAGCAGCAGTGGGATGATCAGAGGGGGGGGGCTGCAGGCAGGTGGAAGCAGCAGTGGGATGATCAGAGGGGGGGGACTGCAGGCAGGTGGAAGCAGCAGTGGGATGATCAGAGGGGGGGACTGCAGGCAGGTGGAAGCAACAGCGGGATGATCAGCATGCAGCTCCTGAAGCTCCGGCCTGCAAACATACACAGAAGAGAAAAGGGGGGATGAACGTGTCATCCCATCACTTCTTTCCAGCTCCTCTTGAGCTTCTCATGAACTGGACTTCAAATGTTCAGTCATTAGTTTGTGGCTTCCCTTTCTTTTCCACCAGCACTCTGGAGGTTTGAGTGGCGTGTTCGGTAAACGCAGGAGAAACTTCAAATTCATTCACACGACCACTTAAAAAGGTTTCTTTTAGAGGTGTATTTCTCTGTGAGCTTAAAAAGTGTCAACGGACGAAGAGCACAGGGTGTGTTCCCAGTCCGGATCCAGATTGTATTTCTTCTTTTTTTTTTTTCATTAGCACCATTAAAAGTTGAATTGTGGATCTTTTTAAATGTGTATATAGTGTGTCGGAGCCCCCAGCAGTCACGGTTACAGCCCCCCGTCACGCTACAGCGCCAGCTCCTTACATTTACCAAGGAACTGAGGTTTTTCCTGGAGACGTTGGGCCTGGGGTCCAGGACCTGTGGTCCGGGAGGACCTGGAGGACCTGTGGTCCGGGAGGACCCGGTGGTCCGGGAGGACCTGGAGGACCTGTGGTCCGGGAGGACCCGGGGGTCCGGGAGGACCTGGAGTCCAGCAGGACCTGGGGTCCGGGAGGACCGGTCTGATTAGGTGGAACCACATTTCTGACGGGTACCTGGAGGACCTTGAGGACGAGCTCATCAGGGCTCCGGCCCAGAACCCCGAGGCCGGTGTGGCGGCGGCTCAGCGGAAACGGCTCACGTGGAGGTTTCCCATGTTTCGTCGGGCGGTTTTAAGGATCGGCACCGGCAGCCCAGGAGCCCAGTGGTACCGTAGTGTGTTATGGAGCTTTTCCACTAGTACCTACTCAGCCCGACTCACCTTGCCCTTGTTTATTTTCAATACCCAGATCAGAAGTAGGAGGTTGGATTGAAGCTGCTGTGACGTATTTGATTGTGTATCTAAACGAAGAAGACAACAACACTAAAGATGTAGAACCTGGAGGAGATGATAGATGTGCTGCTGGGTCTGTGGCTTGTGTTCCATATCAAGTTAAAAATGAGAGTGAGAGAAACTTCAAGCGGCAACACTTTTTTTTTTTTTTTTGTCTCTGCTGAAAAGTCATCTGGAGCCGTGAGCAGCTATGAAGAGACAGAGCTCCTGGTAGATCTGGTCGTTCCTTATCTCCGTCTACATCCCTTTTTAATTCTCTCCTCAGCACCAGGTTTATGAACATCTGCACCTCAGAGTTGGATCATGAAACAGACTTTTACTGCCATTGCTGGTTGAACTCCAACCCCCCGACCAATCGGTGGCTGACTCAGCAGCTTAGAACCTCGGCAGAATAGTTACAGAAAAGTATCTACTCGGCACGTTAGACCCCTGGTGGAAAAGAACCAAACCGAGGCGAGTCGGGCTGAGTAGGTGCTAGTGGAAAAGCGATATAGTGGTGAAGTGTTTGAGGCTGGTTCCGGTGAGTGTTAAGCTACTGAAAAAGGGAACAACACTGTTTTTTGATACTAAATATTTATTGTGTTTTCTTCGGTTTTCTGACAGTGTAACGTGCACATCCATCTAAGTTGTCCCACTCGTGGTGAAAGTGTTGTAAAGATGTTCCTGCTTTAAGCCACTAGGTTAAACACAGTTAGTAGCACCTTTTCATTTAGTTGATCACTGTTGGATCCATGAACATCGTAACTACCTCCTCATCTCCCTTCATGTCCTGTAAAATGATTTTAATAAAGTATAAATAATTCCTCAAGTTCACAGCTACATTGTTTATAAGCGCTTGTTTTTTATTCTTCTGAGTTACTTTCTTCTCTGCTTTCCGGGACGAAGAGCTGACGGTTGTTATTAAACGATGAACTAAAGTTCCTCCAGATTTAAAGGGGACCTATTATGAAAAACACGTTTTTTCTTGTTTTAACATATATAAAGTGGTCTCCCCTCACCCTGCCAACACAGGGAAGATACAATCCCATGAAAATCTGCAAGGTCTGTTCCCCCCGCCCGCTGAATCTTCCAGTGTCCCGTGACTTTTTTACGAGCCATTCTGAATCTGCGCCTATGGTGACGTCACCCGAGGCGCAGAGGTTCGGCCTCCGCTGCTGAAACCACGCCCACAACCAGCTCAGCCGACTGGAGCTTCAGCCATTGTTCAGAAGCGCTGGCTGTTTCCACAGCGAGGGACAGTAGAAATGAGGTTTTGCATCGACATTCACCCTCATAAAAGGATCAGTGCCAGTAGTACGGACCCGGCAACTGCACACGAGTCAGCGGTAAGTGACGTTATTTTTTTATGTTATTTATATTTGTCTATGAGTATGATCTTTGCATGGGTTAAGTATTTAGCTTAGCTCCGGAGCACCGGAGCTGCTCACGGACCGGACTGATGAGGAGCCCCGGTGGGTACCGTAATACATTTATTTCTGTTTATGGTTTTCAGATCTTCCAAGCAATGCACCTGAAGCTGTTCAACGACACCTTCAGAAGAAGCACGGTCCTTCCTTGAGCCAGCAATAGTGCATACATGTTATTTATATACAACTTATGTTTTATTTTTTTTAACAATAAAGTTGCCATTTGTGAAAATTCAGTGTTGTGATTTCTTTACAGTTAACATGATTCATTTGTCTTGAGGAATTGGAGTAAAGAACTATGGTGTAACTGTTTAGAATTAAATTAAATCTTCCTGTGTGAAGACGAGGTGACTAAAGGCTGATTTATGGTGCCGCGTTACACCAACGCAGAGCCTACGGTGTAGGGTACGCGTCGATTTAACGCAAAACCGCGGGACACGCTTTGCTACGCAGCCGCTGCTCTTCTCCCCGGAGCGACGCTTTGTTCCCTCCCCTGCTACACGTAATTCAAGCAGCCAATCAGCGCAGAGCCTCATTATCATAGCCCCCCCCTCACCTCAGAATGAAGCACAGAAAAAGGCTTTTGAAGCGGTAAAACTACAGACATGGCCCACAGGCTGAATTTCGGATTTATGTAGAAAAAACAAGCTTTAGATTGTTTTTAAGACATTCAAGGCCTTTTTAAAATATACATTAAATGCCATAA
>NC_084606.1:39777847-39877921 GCF_033807715.1 Cololabis saira
TAGGGAGGCGTCCAGGAGGCATCCGGTACAGATGCCCAAGCCCCCTCAGCTGACTCCTCTCAATGTGGAGGAGTAGCGGCTCGACTCCGAGCTCCTCCCGGGTGACCGAACTCCTCACCCTATCTCTAAGGGAGCGTCCAGCCACCCTGCGGAGGAAACTCATCTCGGCCGCTTGTATCCGCAATCTTGTCCTTTCGGTCACTACCCAAAGTTCATGACCATAGGTGAGGGTAGGGGCGTAGATTGACCCGTAAATCGAGAGCTTCGCCTTTCGACTCAGCTCCCTCTTTACCACGACGGTCCAGTACATCGACCGCATTACTGCGGACGCTGCACCGATCCGCCTGTCAATCTCACGCTCCATTGTTCCCTCACTCGTGAACAAGATCCCGAGATACTTGAACTCCTCCACCTGAGGCAGGACTTCTCCACCCACCCGGAGAAGGCATGCCACCCTTTTCCGGTCGAGAACCATGGCCTCGGTCTTGGAGGTGCTGATTCTCATCCCTGCCGCGTCGCACTCAGCCGCAAACCGCCCCAGCACATGCTGGAGGTCCCGGTCTGATGAAGCCAACAGGACAACATCATCTGCAAAAAGCAGAGATGAAATCCTGAGGTTCCCAAACCGGATCCCCTCCGGCCCCTGGCTGCGCCTAGAAATCCTGTCCATAAAAATTATGAACAGGACCGGTGACAAAGGGCAGCCCTGCCGGAGTCCAACATGCACCGGGAACAAGTCTGACTTACTGCCGGCAATGCGAACCAGACTCCTGCTTCGATCATACAGAGACCGGACAGCCCTTAGTAGAGGGCCCCGGACTCCATACTCACTCAGCACCCCCCACAGAATGGCACGAGGGACACGGTCAAATGCCTTCTCCAGATCCACAAAACAGACAAAACATGTAGACTGGTTGGGCAAATTCCCATGAACCCTCGAGCACCCTGCGGAGGGTATAGAGCTGGTCCAGTGTTCCACGACCGGGACGAAAACCGCATTGTTCCTCCTGAATCCGAGGTTCGACTATCGGCCGTAATCTCCTCTCCAGTACCCTGGCGTAGACTTTCCCCGGGAGGCTGAGAAGTGTGATCCCCCTGTAGTTGGAACACACTCTCCGGTCCCCCTTTTTAAACAGAGGGACCACCACCCCGATTTGCCACCCCAGCGGTACTGTCCCCTTCCTCCATGCAATGTCGCAGAGGCGTGTCAGCCAAGACAGCCCTACGACATCCAGAGACTTGAGGTACTCAGGGCGAATCTCATCCAGCCCCGGTGCCCGGCCACCGAGGAGCTTACGAACCACCTCGGTGACCTCGGCTTGGGTGATGGATGAGCACGCCTCCGAGCCCCAACCCTCTGCTTCCTCAGTGGAAGGCATGTCAGTCGGGTTAAGGAGATCCTCAAAGTATTCCTTCCACCGTCCGACAATGTCCCCAGTCGAGGTCAACAGCTCCCCACCAGCACCATAAATGGTGCCGGCAGAGTACTGCTTCCCCCTTCTGAGGCGCCGAACGGTCCTCCAGAATTTCCTCGAGGCCGACCGAAAGTCCTCCTCCATGGCCTCCCCGAACTCCTCCCAGACCCGTGTTTTTGCCTCCAAGACTGCCCGAGCCGCGGCCCGCTTGGCCTGCCGGTACCTATCTACTGCGTCAGGAGTCCCACCGGCCAACATAGCCCGGTAGGACTCCTTCTTCAGTCTGACGGCATCCTGTACTTCCGGTGTCCACCACCGGGTTCTAGGATTGCCGCCACGACAGGCACCGGAGACCTTGCGTCCGCAGCTCCGAGCCGCCGCGTTGACAATGGAGGCAGAGAACATGGTCCACTCGGACTCGATGTCCCCCGCCTCCCCCGGGATCCGAGAGAAGCTCTCCCGGAGGTGGGAGTTGAAGATGTCCCTGACAGAGGGCTCAGCCAGACGTTCCCAACAAGACCCTCACAATCCGTTTGGGTCTGCCCGGTCTGTCCAACCTCCTCCTCCGCCAGCGCATCCAACTCACCACCAGGTGGTGATCAGTTGACAGCTCAGCCCCTCTCTTCACCCGAGTGTCCAAGACATGCGGCCGAAGGTCAGATGAAACGACAACAAAGTCGATCATTGACCTCCGGCCTAGGGTGTCCTGGTGCCACGTGCACTGATGGACACCCTTATGCCTGAACATGGTGTTCGTGATGGACAAACTGTGACTCGCACAGAAGTCCAACAACAAAACACCACTCGGGTTCAGATCGGGGAGGCCGTTCCTCCCAATCACGCCTCTCCAGGTATCACTGTCATTGCCCACGTGAGCGTTGAAGTCCCCCAGTAGAACAATGGAGTCCCCAGTTGGAGCACTATCAAGTACTCCTCCCAGGGACTCCAAGAAGGCCGGGTACTCCCCACTGCTGTTCGGCCCGTAGGCACAAACAACAGTGAGAGACCTATCCCCGACCCGAAGGCGCAGGGAAGCGACCCTCTCGTTCACCGGGGTGAACTCCAACACATGGCGGCTGAGCTGGGGGGCTATAACCAAGCCCACACCAGCCCGCCGCCTCTCACCCTGGGCAACTCCAGAGTAGTGGAGGGTCCAGCCCCCTTCAAGGAGCTGGGTTCCAGAGCCCAAGCTATGTGTGGAGGTGAGCCCGACTATCTCTAGCCGGTATCTCTCAACCTCACGCACAAGCTCTGGCTCCTTCCCCCCCAGCGAGGTGACATTCCATGTCCCCACTGTGAGGGTTGATGTCCAGGGATTGGGTCGTCGAGGCACCCCGCCACGACTGCTACCCAGCCCACAATGCACCGGCCTGCCATGGTCCTTCCTGCGGGTGGTGGGCCTACTGGAAGGCGGACCCGCGTCGCCGTTTCGGGCTGAGCCCGGCCGGGTCCCATGGGCAAAGACCCGGCCACCAGGCGCTCGCCTACGAGCCCCGACCCCAGGCCTGGCTCCAGGGCGGGGCCCCGGTGACGCCGATCCGGGCGACGTAACGGTCCTTGATTTCTTTTTCATCATGAAAGGCTTGTGAACCGCTCTTAGTCTGGCCCGTCACCCAGGACCTGTTTGCCATGGGAGTCCCTACCAGGGGCGAAAGTGCCCCCGACAACATAGCTCCTAGGATCACTCGGGCACACAAACCCCTCCACCACAGTAAGGTGGCGGTTCAAGGAGGGGCCATTCAAAAGTTATAACATTAGCCCTGCCCCTTCATCTGATTAGTTCTCCCTATTTTCTGTTATAACCATTCAAAAGTTATAACAGAAAATAGGGAGAACTAATCAGATGAAGGGGCAGGGCTAATTCAGGCTAATGAAGCTCAAGGACTCAATACCGAGTCCAATGACACCACCCACGACTCTCTATGTCAAACCATTCAAAAGTTATAGCAGAAAATAGGGACAACCAATCAGAAGAAGGGGCGGGGCTAATTTTCACCAATTATGGTCAAGGACTCAATACCGAGTCCGATGACACCACCCACGACTCTTTATGTCAAACCATTCAAAAGTTATGGCAGAGAAAAGTATTCTAGGGGGCGCTGTTGAGCCGTTAGGCCACGCCCATTAATGCAAACCATGAAATATCAAATTTATCGCCAGGCCTGGCTTGCATGCAAAATTTGGTGACTTTTGGGGAACAATCAAATATGGACCAATCAGATGAAGGGTGGCCGCGCTTTTTGGCCTCTAGCGTCGCCACGGTAACACTTTTGAAAGAGAAAAGTAATGCGTGTTGTCGCAGGATGGAGACGCACATTTTGATGTATAATACACCTTGGTGCACGTTACGGTTCGGGCCATATTAATTGCCGAAGGAATGGCATAAATTGCGCCAAAATTACACAATTAATTCGAAATAGCAGACTTCCTGTTCGGTTTCGGCCATGGCGCCAGGAGACTTTTCTTTAAGTTGTGACATGATACAGGTGTGTACCGATTTTCGTGCATGTACGTCAAACCGTATTGTGGGGCTTGAGGCACAAAGTTTTCCGGGGGGCGCTGTTGAGCCATTTTGCCACGCCCATTAATGCAAACCATTAAATATCAAATTTTTTGCCAGGCCTGGCTTGCGTGCAAAATTTGGTGACTTTTTGGGCACGTTTAGGGGGGGCAAAAAGGCCCTCCTTTCGTCAGAAGAAGAAAAATAAAAAAAACTAGAAAATTTCATGAAATTTTGATATGGGCATGCCCTACGGCCCATTCGACCCCTCTCGCTGCTTTGGTTTAGGGCTGTAGTGGTTGTGTTCGGGGTGGTTCTATGTCAGTTTGAGGTGTTTACAGTTGTATTGCATTCATTCCTGTGCTCCCAATAGTTATTAAAGGCGTGCGCTTTTTGGCGTCTAGCGCCCCCCCACGGTGACACTTTTGACTGAAAAAAGTAATGCCCATCGAGGCAACATGGAGACGCATCTAACGATGTATGCCATGCATGGGTGCACGTTGCGGTTCAGGCTACATTAATGGATAGGTTTTTGTTTCACCGTGGTAAAAAAACCCATCCGAATGAATGGGGCCATTTGGCATGGATTTTGACATAAAATTTCCTTAAATAACAGCTTCATGAAATTTGAATATGTTGAAGTCCACAGCGTGCCGAGTGGGGGAACATTTGTGGGATGTCTCTATGATAATCTGTTGCCTAGCAACAAGCGTCCAAAGTCAAACGGAAATAAAGAAAAAAATGAAAGGTCATTATCGCAAAAAGTGTAATAATTGGCATAATGAGCTTGTACGGTGCGTTAGTGCCAATCGGGCCGAGTGTTTGAAAGTTTGAACGATGTCTCTACGATAGAGTCTGGCCGAGCAATAAACGTTCAAATTTTTGCCTTTTTTTTTGCTTTTTGGCATCTAGCGTTGCCACGGTAACACTTTTGACTGAGAAAAGTAAAGCCCATCGAGGCACGATCGAGACGCATCCAACGATGTATGCCATGCATGGGTGCACGTTCCATTAACAGATGTTTTATTCACATGCTCCCCCATACAAATGCATAGGTTTTTGTTGCCATGGTAACAAGCTCCATAGGATAGAATGGGACAATTAGGCTTCAATATCTCAAAAGCTGTAAACGACAGCGTAATGAGACCTTAGTATGTTGTAATCCACAGCAACCCGAGTCTTTTAACGTTAAATTAAAGTCTCTACGATATCGTGTTGCCACGCAACAGGCGTCCGAAATTCCGTTAGCATCAAAATTCGCAAAGTGGAATACCTCAAAAACCATAATAGCAAGCTTGACGAGACTAAAATATGTTGCAGTACAAAGCGTCCCGGGTTTGTAAATGTTGTAATGATGTCTGTACGATAAACCGTTGCCTAGCAACAAACGTCCAAAATAAAAGGGATTTTTTTTTTAAATTGAAAGTTAAATATCGCAAAAACCGTAATAACTAGAATGATGAAGTTGTATGGTCCTTTAAAGACTATCAGGCCGAGTGTTTCAAAGTTTGAACGATGTCTCTACGATAAAGTTCGGCCGAGCAATAAGCGCGGGAATTTTCGCCTTTTTTTTTGCTTTTTGGCAACTAGCGTTGCCACGGTAACCCCTATTACTGAGAAAAGTAATAGCCATCGAATCACGATGGAGACACATCCAACGATGTATGCCATGCATGGGTGCACGTTGCGGTTCGGGCCGTATTAACGGACGAAAAAAAGTGCGGAATAAAAATAATAAAAAAAGGGAAACCTTTTCTGTATACCATTATATCGCCTTCATTTTCATGTTTTTCCTCATTTTTTCAGGCGTGTTTTATTTTTTGGAGATTTTTTTTTTCCACATCAGAGCGGGGTCATGCTGTACACCCGCTGGTGTGACGTGGGACTTTTGCGACTTTAGCTCGTTAGCAAAATGCTAGCAACATTGCCCTTTGGGCCATTCTGACCGATTGCAATATGGTCATGCCATTACTTGGCATGCCCATAATAAATAAATAAATAAAAAAAAATAAAAAAATTCCTACAGATACAATAGGGCCTTTGCACTGTAAGTGCTCGGGCCCTAATAACAAATGTACAGTAGATAAACAATGTGGCACGTATAAACATATATACGATTAAAAAAGTGAAAGCTGCAGCTGTACTGAGGTAGACATTGTAATGACAGCTCTTAATAAGAAATATAACATTTTTTAAAAGTGAGCAATCAGCTGGCTTCCGGTTGGTGAGCAGATGGAGTAGACGTGTTTCGTGAGTGCTCCCGTGAATGCCAAACTTTTTAAACCACCAAGCCCTCAAACTTTCAAACTTTTTCCTTTAAAAAGGATTCCCTGTTGCTGTTTTTCTTTTTTTTTTTTGTCTCGAACGAGCCCACTTACCTCCGAGATGGCTTCAGAGAGCGGCAAGTCGGGCAAGAAGGACGACGCTGGCGCTGTCTTAACCCTGGCGGCCATTACCACGTTGCTGGAGGAACACCGTGCTGCCCTGGCCGCCGAGTTCAAAAATACTTTCAGTCAGCTCGACTCCAAACTCGACCAAACGCGGCTCGCGGTCGAGGACCATGGCCAACGTGTTTCGTCCCTTGAACTCGCCACAGAAGACCTCAGCCAGCGAGTTACGGATCTTGAAGGCATCTGCTCGACTTTACGGGATGATAATGCTCGGCTGAAGGCTAAGGTGGTGGATTTGGAAAGCCGGAGCCGAAGGCAGAACATCCGTATCCTGGGCTTACCGGAGTCGACCGAGAGCGGGTCTCCAGCGGCTTTCTTCTCCAAGCTGCTGTGTGAGTTGTTCGGGAATGATACGCTGCCGTCACCGCCGGAGATAGACAGAGCGCACCGCTCCCTCGCCGCCAAGCCGGCCCCGGGACAGAGACCGCGCCCGGTCATCATCCGCCTTCACCGGTACCAGACGAAGGATATCCTCATCAGGGAGGCGCGCCGGAGGGGAAAGTTGGAATATCGCGGCCACACCGTCCGGGTCCTGGAGGATTACAGCCCCGAAGTTGCCAGCCAACGAGCGGAATACAGCGGAGTCATGTGGGAGCTGTACCAGCTGGGTCTGAGGCCGGCTCTGCTCTTCCCCGCCCGGCTCCGGCTCACGCTGTCCGGGGGGGCCAGGAAGTGGATCGGCTCCGTGGATGAGGCGCGCAAATTCATCACGAGTCGCAGCAAAACTTCAAACCCGCCGTAACGGGACTGTTGGAGGCTGTCACGGCTCCGCCTGCAGCCCGGTGCGGCTCACTGACGCTCACGGACTGACTTTTTTTTTTTTTTCTCTCTCTTTTTTTTTTACGTGAGTCACATTATTCCTGAGGGGAGGGTGAGCTCGCATTATTCCTGAGGGGAGGGTGAGCTCGCATTATTCCTGAGGGGAGGGTGAGCTCGCATTATTCCTGAGGGGAGGGTGAGTACCCCGCGACAACCAGTATTTTCTCTGTTAGTTTGACTGCCCCTTTGCAAATATTATTAATTTGCAGTTCTTTTTGGTTATTTGAGGGAAGGGGAAAACTGGGTGGTGAAGAGGGAGAGAAAGAGAAAAAAAAAAAACCAAAAAAAAAAAAAAAAAAAAGCTTTTCCGATTTACCTATAAGTTTTGTAATAATTGTAAGCTGTTAACCTTACTTTTACGCTGCTTAAGTCGGACGTTTTATATTTTATATTTTTGTACAAATATTTCTGGGCTCATATCGGGACTTCCAGGTCAAGATTTGAGAGGGTATTCCTTTTTTTTATTTACATCTACACGTTTTAAGGTGCTAATATGTATACACCCATGATACGGGAGCAAAAGCTATTAGTGTGTAGGATAGGAAGATGTGTTATTGCACTATGTTTGTTTTGAAGAGCTTGCTGCTTTTTTTTAATTTTTCTATAGCAGCTGTCTTAGTTGGGGAGGGTGGGTCGGGGGGATATGTCACTGCCAGAAACTTTGCATTAACTCTTTTCAACTCATTACTTAATGTGGGTCACATTCAACCTCCTTTCCGTTCTCTTTTTTTTTGCCTAGGTCATTGTGCACACCTAATTTTTCTTCTTAGATATTATGAGTAGATACTTGAAGTTGGTGAGCTGGAATGTTAAGGGTCTGAATCACCCTGTTAAGAGGAAGAGGATCTTCTCACATCTAAAACACCTTAAAACAGAAATAGCCTTTCTACAAGAAACTCATATTCGCAGTTCTGATAATAGCCGCCTGTTCCCGAGGTGGTCAGGGCAGAGATTTCACTCCTCCTTTCAAGCTAAGGCCCAAGGAGTTTCAGTTCTGATCAGTCAGGATGTTTCATTTGAGCAGCACAATGTGATTTCTGACAAGTTTGGTCGCTACGTGATCGTTTCTGGGAAATTATTCAATACATTGGTCGTACTTGTGAACGTTTATGCCCCTAATTCAGATGATGCAGTCTTTTTTGAACGACTGTTTTCACTGCTCCCTGACCTTAATACATATTCTCTCATACTGGGTGGTGATTTTAATTGCTGGCTCGACCCAGTCCTAGACCGATCCTCTACCAACCCCGGCACAGCAAGTAAGTCAGCCCGTCTTATTCAGGCGTTCCTTTCTGACTACGGTGTTTGTGATGTGTGGCGTTCTTTACATCCATGTGACAGAGAATACTCCTTTTTCTCACAAGTGCACCACACATACTCGAGGATTGATTATTTTTTTATTGATAATCAACTGATTCCCCTGGTTCATTCCTGTGCTTATCAGAGCATTGTCATTTCCGACCACGCTCCTGTGGTTCTAACCATGTCCCTTCCTGACCTACCTCAGAGAGACAGACAGTGGCGATTCAATTCAACTCTGCTGTCGGACACAAATTTTGTTAAATCAATGGAAACGGAAATAGCCTTTTTCCTATCCACGAATATGACTCCAGGAATGTCTAGTCTAACTGTCTGGGATTCTCTCAAGGCTTATCTCCGGGGACAGATTATATCCTACACTGCTAGGGTGAGGCAAAAATCTTATAGGGAGCGATCAGACCTTGCCCGCCAAATTAAAGAGGTCGATGAAGAATATTCTCGGACTAAATCCCCAGATCTTTACAAAAAGCGGCTAGAACTTAAAACTAAATTTGACCTGCTTACCACTCACCCAATTGAACAGTCACTTCTGAAAAGTAAAACCAGGTTTTATGTTTATGGAGACAAATCTGACAAATTATTAGCCAACCAACTTAAAGGCTCTAAGGCTAAACAAAATATTTCTAAGATTCGATTACCAAATGGCCATGTAACTACAGACCACTTACTCATAAATGAAGCATTCAGGGACTTTTATACCCAGCTATACACCTCGGAATCTCAGACTGATCGAGATGAGATTGCGGACTTTTTAAATAGTCTTAGTATTCCCAGTCTTTCACCAGATCTAAGGAAGACATTAGAAGAACCGATATCCCTGATGGAAATTACTCGAGCCATTTCTTCACTGCAGTCGGGTAAATGTCCTGGCCCTGATGGCTTCCCGGCGGAATTTCTAAAGAAATTTTCTACTTTGCTTTCCCCATTGCTATCTTCAGTTCTTTCAGAATCCTTCAGCCACGGTTCCCTCCCTCCTTCTTTTTCGGAGGCCTGCATCACCCTCATAGCTAAAAAAGGGAAGGATCCTACTGAATGCGCCTCCTACAGGCCCATCTCCCTCTTAAACACAGATGCTAAAATCCTAGCTAAAGTCCTAGCCCATAGGCTGGAGAATGCCCTCCCCACAATTATATCTGAAGACCAAACTGGCTTCATTAAAGGTAGGCAGTCTTACTTCAACACAAGGCGACTGTTCAATATTATCTACTCTGCCTCTGAGGCTATCCCTGAATGCGTTGTCTCTCTGGATGCGGAGAAAGCATTTGATCGCGTCCAATGGGATTATCTCTTTGCTGTGCTGGACAGGTTTGGTTTTGGTCCGAACTTTGCTCTGTGGATTAAACTTCTCTATTTACACCCAACAGCCTCAATTCGTACTAACTCTCAACGGTCAAAACCATTTAATCTGCATCGTGGAACCCGTCAGGGGTGCCCCCTTAGTCCCATGCTTTTTGACATGGCTATCGAACCGCTTGCCACAGCGCTCCGATCTTGTGAGGATGTGTCCGGTATCTGGAGAGGTGGCAGGGAACATAAGGTCTCGCTTTATGCCGATGACCTCTTGCTTTTCATCTCTCACCCTCTGGCCTCATTACCCCCTGCGCTGTCACTTCTCAGTCAGTTTGGGAAACTCTCAGGCTATAAACTGAATCTCAGCAAAAGTGAGCTTTTCCCTACCAATCTCGAATCGCATGCTTTAGACCTTTCCAATTTTCCCTTTAAAATCGCAAATGACAAATTCTCCTATTTAGGCATATCTGTGACAAGGAAACACAAAGACCTGCTCCAAGAGAATCTTATCTCATTGTTAAATGAGACCAAACAAACCCTTACACAATGGTCACCCCTGTCAATGTCTCTTGTGGGTCGCATCAATTCAGTCAAAATGACCATTTTACCTAAATTTTTGTACCTTTTCCAGACCTTACCACTCTTTATTCCTGGTTCTTTTTTTCAGTCCCTTGACTCAGTTATATCTTCATACCTATGGCGAGGTAAACGGCCACGTTTGAACAAAACTCACCTTCAAAAAATCAAGTCTGCAGGTGGTCTGGCCCTCCCAAACTTTCGTTATTATTATTGGGCTGCTAACCTGCGCTGCCTTGCATTCTGGTCCTTCTACTGCGACGGCGCTGACCGCCCTGACTGGGTGGCGATGGAGTTACATCCAACTGATGACCTGTCAATTCCTGCCCTACTCGGCTCCTCACTTCCACTTCCTTCACTTAAATCAATCAAAAACCCAGTGGTTAAACATTCTCTTAGAATTTGGGCCCAATTTAGGAAGTTTTTTGGTTTTCACAGCTTCTCTCTTCTTAGCCCCATTGCATCAAATCACTCTTTCAAACCATCCCTTGAGGACCCCACCTTTCAGGAATGGCACAGGAGGGGTATGATTAGTTTTAGAGATATGTTCATAGACGGCACCGTGGCATCTTTTGAGCAGTTAAGTAGTAAATTCAGCCTTCCAAAATCACATTTCTTTAGGTATCTTCAGGCTAGACATTTTGTTCTTTCCCAGACACCCAGCCCTGGTGCATCGATAGGCTTGACCACAGTTGACAAAGTTCTTGCCACAGACCCATTCAAAAAGGGGCTCATTTCGTCTTTCTATGGCATGTTGCTGGATCTTAAGAGTGCCCCTACAGATAAACTCAAAGCAGCATGGGAGCAGGACTTAGGGCTTCCCTTATCAGAGGATACCTGGGAGTCTATACTCAAACTGGTTAATACAACCTCCCTGTGCGCACGTCACTGCTTAATTCAGTTTAAAGTGGTACACAGGGCTCATATTTCCAAAGCAAAGTTATCCTCCATGTACCCAGATATTAGTCCATACTGTGTAAGATGTAAAGTAGCAGAAGCCTCTCTCATCCACATGTACTGGTCCTGCCCATGTCTAAATAAGTACTGGATGGAAGTATTTCATACTCTCTCTCTGGTGCTTAAAATCAGACTAGAACCAAACCCTCTGACTGCCCTGTTTGGGGTCATGGAGGGAGGAAGGAAGTTAACCACTGCACAGGGGCACACTTTGTCTTTTGCCTCCCTTTTGGCTCGTCGGGCAATTCTGTTCAGGTGGAAGGATCCCTTCCCTCCTACTCGTGCACAATGGCTGGAAGACATCATGTCCTGCTTAAAACTGGAGAAAATTAGATACTCGCTTCAGAAATCAAATAAGTTCCAGAAAGTGTGGGGACCTTTTCTAGAAGCATTCCAGACCCTGTGAACTATACTTCATATTTCTTTTGTATTCCTAGTGCAGGCTTTTGATGATAGAGTGACCTCATATTGTGATTAGTAATCTGGCAGTGACAGGGGAGGGATTAGTTTGGTCTGTAGTTTGTTTTTGTTACTATTTTATATTTTTTCATACTGTTTAATTGTTTTTTAGATTTTGTACACTGGTGTATGCTATGATTAACATGCCCATGCCTACTCAAAATATTTGTAATCGACATGCAGCATTTCACCTTTTTTTACTTTGTGAAAATTCCAATAAAAAGATCTTGAATTAAAAGTGAGCAATCAGCCCAGAGAATAGAAGTATTTGCAATAATAGCGGCCTTGAGATGGGAAACAGAGATTGGGATGAGTTGAGTTAAACCTGAGACCACCTGATACACAAGCATTATGGGAGTAGTTATAGTCTTTAAAGGAGACCTATTATGGCATTTAATGTATATTTTAAACAGGCCTTGAATGTCTTAAAAACAATCTAAAGCTTGTTTTTTCTACATAAATCATAAATCCAGCCTGTGGGCCCTGTCACTAGTTTTACCGCTTCTAACCTCTTTTTCTGCGCCTCATTCTAAGGGAAGGGGGGGGTATGATAATGAGGCTCTGTGCTGATTGGCTCCCTGAATGACGTGTAGCAGGGGAGGAGAATAAACCCTCGCTCCGCCAGAGCAGCCCGAGCCTGTAAATAAATATGAATATGAATTTTCACAAATGGCAACTTTATTGTTAAAAAAATAAAATATGAGTTGTATATAAATAACATTTATGCACTATTTCAGCCGGATCTGCCCGGCGGATGCTGAACGCTGGCCGCGGAGCCACGCCGGGCGCCCGGCGTGGCTCCGGGGCGCATCGCGCATCACCGCGGCTTTAACCGGGAAATCTGACCGGTTCCGACCGGCCAGGACCGCAGGAATCGGCCTGGACTGGTAGCAGGGACTCCCGGGGACCGACCAGCGGAATTTCAGCCGGATCTGCCCGGCGGATGCTGCTCGACGGGCGCCGCAACCCCACGGCGGGCGCATGGCGCACGGATCGGCTCCGGAGCATATCCGCGGCGCATCGCCCGTTACCGGTGATCAAACCGACAGATTTGGCTGAAAATCTCGGAGGGTGAAGTTGGTCCAGCCTGGGACGGACCTCCGAGGACCCAGCTCCCAAACCACCCGGGAACCTGGATGATTTAACCCGGATCCGCTCCGCCACGGCGCTGCGTCCGACTGGCTCAAGGATGAACCGCTCCAGCTCCGGAGAGAGCTGGTTGTGGGCGTGGTTTCAGCAGCGGAGGCTGAACCTATGGAAATGAGCGCCTATGGTGACGTCACCATAGGCGCAGATTCAGAATGGTTCAAAAAAAGGTCACGTGACACTGGAAGACTCAGTCGGGGGGGGAGCAGACCCTGCAGAATTCCATGGTATTTTGTCTCCCCTGTGCTGGCAGGGTGAGGGGAGACCACTTTATATATGTTAAAACAAGAAAAAACGTGTTTTTCATAATAGGTCCCCTTTAAGGTAAAGAATACCACAGTGGGCAAACAGATGGCGATTAGGTGAATTAAATTCAGTCCAGGAGATGGCACGAGTAATTTTTCTTTTCTGTAAAAGGTCAAATTGTTTAGATAACTGGGATAAGTATTACACTAAATACTAAATAATATTACAGTAATTTAGATGTGGTTCAAACAAAGGTTTATAAAGAATGGGAAGGGCAGATCGTGGAAGCAGGTGTCTCGGTTTGAAAAGCAGACCGACATATTTAGATTTTTAGATGCTTAGATATTTAGTTTTTGCACAAGGTGAACTATATGACAATTAAAGTTTAGACAGTCATCAATGAACCCAATGAACTTTGTAGAGTTTACTTTCTTTATTTCTTCATCATTTATTTTGATCTGAAAGGCCAGATTTTCCATATTCATTAGTTTTTTATTGGAACTAAATGATATCTAATTTGTTTTCTTAATATTAAGAGAGATTAGAGATAAGAGAGAAACGGAGCCGGGAACACGGCAAAGAGATTAAAACTTCTTAACCAGATACAAACTCTGCAAGCAGACATTGTCCTACTGCAAGAAACTCATTTAGTTAAAGCTTCAGTAGATGCATTGGCCACGGCACAATTTCTGCATGTTTTCTCCGCCTGTTACAACTCCAGACAAAGAGGGGTAGCAATTCTCATTCATAAAAGAATAAATTTCACCGTAAAGGACACACACATTGACTCAGAGGGTAGATATTTAATTTTAGTCTTGCAAATTCAAAGCTTGAATTTATGTATTTCTAATGTATATGGTCCAAATGTTGATGACTCTTCGTTTTTTCACTCTTTTTTCACCTCACTTTCTGCTCACCTAGACAACACAGTCATCATCGGAGGAGACCTCAACATGGTTCTGGACCCTGGAGTGGACAGGCTCAGTAATGCAGGCGGACACAGGAGTTGGCAGTCAGCAAGTATTGTTAAGCAATACATGAATGATCTGGGTCTTTGCGATACATGGCGCTCTTTACACCCAACCCTTAGGAACTACACTTTTTTCTCAGCCGTTCATCACTCATACTCTAGGTTAGATTATTTTTTAGTCAGTAGCTCTCTGATGAGAGATATTTCAGAATCACAAATTCACCCAATCATTATTAGCGATCACGCACCTGTTTCTTTCACTCTGGGGAAGAGGGGGAGCGTATCATCCTCCAAAGTTTGGAGATTTAATACATCATTGCTCAAAGACCCCGACTTTATTAATTTTTTTAAGAAAGAATGGGATATATTTTTACAAAATAACGACCAGCCGGAAATATCAGCGAGCGTTCTATGGGAAGCAGGAAAAGCAGTAATGCGAGGCAAAATAATTTCCTTTTCTTCAAATAAGAAAAAAAAGACAACTTAAAAACAAAAGAATTAGAATGTGAAATAAAGACGCTAGAGGAGGCCTTCCAGACCTCTGCAGACGAACGTATCCTTAACAGAATAAGGAAAACTAAAATAGAATTAAATAAAATAATTGACGCAAAAACACAGTTTCTAGTACAAAGGCTTCGCCTGGAAAACTTTGCACATGCTAACAGATCGGGAAAATACTTAGCCAATCAATTAAAAATAAACAAAGAAAAAACAACCATAACATCCATTAAGGACCAGTCAGGGGGAGTTACACATGACCCCTGTTTAATAAATTCAGTCTTTAGAGACTTTTACTATAAATTATACTCGTCACAAATTGAACCATCTGATCAATCCATTAATGAGTTTCTTGGAGACATTAATCTGCCGAAGTTACATCAGGAACAGGTTACGAATTTAGACTCACCGCTCTCAATAGGAGAACTCCATGAAGCTCTTCAACATATGCCCAATAATAAAGCTCCGGGCCCAGATGGTTTCCCAGCTGAATTTTACAAGGAATTCTGGAGCATATTAGCACCAACATTTTATAAAATGATTCTAAATGCTAGGGAGAATAAAAGCTTACCCTTAAATATGAACTCTGCTAATATTAGTCTTTTATTAAAACCGGACAAAGATCCCTTGCTCCCATCGAGCTACCGCCCAATTTCATTGATAAATGTAGACCTTAAAATAATTAGCAAGGCCCTTACCGAACGTCTGAAAAGAGTCACCCCTTCTATTATACATCCGGATCAAACAGGCTTCATTAAAGGTAGACATTCCTCTACTAATATTCGCAGATTATTAAATATTATAGACTATTCGAGTATCAATAAACAGGAGACTACTATTATATCCTTAGACGCGGAAAAAGCATTTGATAAGGTAAATTGGAAGTTTCTATTGGCAACTTTGCATAAATTTGGATTTGGCGAATCTTTCATTGACTGGATAAAAATATTATACAGCTCTCCCAAGGCACGTGTAAGGACAAATGATCAAATCTCTACAAGTTTTACCTTGCAAAGAGGCACTAGACAGGGTTGCCCTCTCTCTCCCTCATTATTTGCAATATTTATTGAACCTTTAGCAGCAGCTATTAGACAAAATCAAAATATTAAAGGTATACAATGTAAAATATTAGAGCACAAAATGAGTCTTTATGCGGATGACGTACTCCTCTTCCTCCAGAACTCACGATCTTCACTATCACAGACAATTGCACTTATAGAGGGATTTTCATCTCTGTCTGATTATTCTATTAATTGGTCTAAATCCACTGTTTTGTGTGTTAACTGCAATTTTAGGAATATAACAAATACTCAATTACAATCAGGGAACATTAGATATTTAGGCATAAACATCTCCCCTAGGCTGTCAGAGTTAATAAAATTAAATCATGTTCAGCTTATAAAGAAAATAGAAGATGATCTTTCCAGATGGAGCTCTCTCCCCATTTCGCTCATGGGTAGAATAGCCACCATTAAAATGATGGTTTTACCAAAAGTAAATTATTTTTTCTCAATGATACCATGCAAACCCCCTCTTTCCTGGTTTAAATCGTTGGACTCATATGTATCAAAATTTCTGTGGAAAAATAAAACTCCACGTATTAGTTTAAAGACATTGCAAAAATCCAAAGAATATTGAGGTTTAGAATTACCTAATTTTCAGTATTACTTCATAGCCAGTAAGTTACAGTATATTGTAAAATGGTCAAAAGATCATCCTTTAGATAGTCAATGGCTGGACTCAGAGCAAGTGTTTTGTAATGAACTAGAAATCTCAGAGTTACCATTTATTAGTCAAAGTATCAAACGTCATCAATGTTTCAAAAGCATTAATATTAGCACAACTTTATCAGCTTGGTGGGAATTTCTTAAAATAGCTAAAATTTCACTTTTTCCATGTGACCGTACACCCATATGGAACAACCCAGACATCGTGAAAAATGATAAAAAGATGGTTAACTTTATTTCAATGGAGAGATCAAGGAATACGGTACTTACAGCACGTAATTGTAGGAGGACAGTTTGTACCTTTCAATACACTTATTGTTCAATACGGAGTTAGCAGGAATAAATTTTTAGAGTATCAACAACTTAAGGCAATAATAAATAAAACATACAAAATTAGCCAATTAGATGTACAACTTTCCGCTAAGATAATAGATTTATTGAATCTAAGCACTTTAAAGTTGTTATCAAAACTCTACAGGTTAGTGTCTAAACTGGACGATTCAGTCTCTCTCCCGATCTCTAAGTGGGAGGCGGATCTCTCTCTTAATACCGACCAGTTTTCTTGGTCACAAATATGCTTAAATACGTTTACTATGACTAAAAACCCAAACCTACAACTTATACAGTACAAAGTTCTTCATAGAATACATTATACTGGACAAAGGATGTTCCAGATGGGCTTTGTCACCTCTAATATCTGTTCACAGTGCACAGAGAACACCCCAGATAATTATATGCATGCTTTATGGTTCTGTACACCGGTACAGAGGTTCTGGAAGGAGATTTGTGAGGATTTATCCACATGGATCAACCACAGAATCCCAGTGTGCCCCACGGTATGTATATTAGGTCACCTGGGAGACACTCAAATAGATCCTAATTGGACACACCGGGTTCTCACTGCCTTATGTATCGCAAAGAAAACCATTCTAGTAAATTGGAAACAAAAATCCAGTTTATGTATCAACCATTTTAGGAATCTTTTATCAGATCATATTAGTAGTGAGATAATGTCTGCCTCCACTGAACAACATTCGGCTGAATTGCACTCTCTGTGGTCCCCGTTTATTGGCTTCGTTACCTAGTGGGGGCGGGGGGGTGGTGATCTCGTAGCCCTTGGGGTTGGGGGTCGGCTTGGGGGGTCTGGGGCGCGGGCCTCTGGTGGCCCCTGGGGGGCGGTGGGGGGGGCCGCGGGGCCCTGTCCCTAGCCGATGGGGGCCTTGGGGGCCTATGGGGGGGGTTGCCTCATGGCGGTGGGGGGGGGG
Organism: Cololabis saira; assembly: GCF_033807715.1. Taxonomy (NCBI): domain Eukaryota; kingdom Metazoa; phylum Chordata; class Actinopteri; order Beloniformes; family Belonidae; genus Cololabis; species Cololabis saira. The sequence goes on from NC_084606.1 coordinate 39,795,486, forward strand.
GGGGGGGGGGGTGGCTGGGGAGGGCTCGGGCGGGGGGCTGTGGCTGGGGCGTCTCCGGGCCTCCCGGGGGGGGCTGGGCCGTGGGGGTCCCACCCGGAGGGCCCGGCCCTGTCTGGGTGGGGGGTGGCTGTCTGCGCTTGTAAATCATAGGCGAAGGGCGGGGGGTCCGGGTCGTGGGGGGCACCGTCCCGCGTGGCCCGGCACTCCCCGCCTCACGGTTTTAACAGCAAAATAGACACTGCACATTCAACACTTAATAAATACATTTGACAAGGACACGTAGTTCGGGAGGGGGGGGGGGTCGGTGTCAATCGATACTTGGCCCTCCCCCCTCCCTGTTTTTATGGCATTAATCACACGCACTCAACACCAGGGGCGGGAGGGGGTCCCACATCACCCGCGTTCCCTCACTGGCCTGGGACAGGTGGGTCGGGTTACCCGGGCCTGGCAGGGCCCGCCGTGCAGCCTGGGGTGCCTTCTGGCGGTGCTGGACCCCCCCGGGGAGGGGGAAATGGTGCGTGATTGTATGTCTGTGTCGGTGAGAATGCGGTATGGAAGGGTCCTGCCATGGAGGATTTGAGCCTCCATTGGCAGGACATCAAAACTTAATAATTTATGAATATTATATTATACAAAGATGGTTATTATTATTATTATTAGTATTATTATTATGTATAGTATATTATATTATTATTAGTATAGGTATCGGATAGGTGAATGGATGAATGAATGGGATGCCTGGGTCTGGGGCCCTCCGTTGTCGGGCCTGCACGGGTGTCGCCTTGTTGGGGGGTTCCCTCTCTCCGGGCCCGTCTCCGGTCCCCCCCGCTGCCTCTGCGGCGGGGCGCCCCTCTGGTCTTGGAGGGCCACTTTCGTGGGGGACGGGTGCGCCTGCCCGCGTCGGCGGCCGGGGCGGCTCTGTCTCTCCGGGCGGGCTGGCCCCCTGCCGGGTGGGGGGTCGTTGGCCTGAAGGGTGAGGGCCTCCTGGCCGCGTGTCCGGCCCGGACCGGGTGGCCGGGGATTGCCTGGGTCGCGGTCCGCCGCCGCGGGATCCCTGGCTGCCTCTTCCCGCGCCGTGGGGGCCCCGCCCGCGGGCCCCCTTGGCCGCCGCCGGGGGGGGGGGGGCCTCGCAGGCGGTGGGTTGCCTCCCTCCTACTTCTCCCCTCTGTGGGGTTGCCGGTGGCTCTTCCGTGTCGGCCTCTGGTCTCGCGGGTGGCGGGGTGGCGGGGTGGCGGGGTTCCCCCCCTCCCCTCCCCCCCCCCCCCCCCCCCCCCCCCCTCCCCCACTATAGATACACTTCAGGTGGAGCTTTGTTTGGTTTATTACACACACACACACACACACACACACACACACACACACATATAGTCACTTAGTCACATGCATTCACACACACACACACACACACACACACACACACACACACACACACACACACACACACACACACACACACACACACACACACACACACACACACGCATGATCATATACATACACACACACACACACATAGATATACACACTGGCTTGTTCACCTGCATGCTGGCTCTCTAGTTTTTGGGTTTAGGTAGCGGTAGCGATAGCTTAGCTCAGACTGCGATCAGATCTCAAGATTTAGGTCGATTGCTGTTATTGTTTTGGTTGGCTCCGTGCCGGTTTCGTGCTTTGTTTGTGGTTTTTTGTTGCAGATTTCCAGTGCTTGACGTGTGTCTCCGTGTGTTCCTGCTTCCTGGATTGGCAGTGGAGGTCGTCACACCCCCCCCCCCAAAAAAAAAAAAAAAACACTGGGTTTGTATGTGTATATCTATGTATGTGTACGCATACAGTATGTGTGCGTATATATATGTATATATATTAAATATAGTAATAATGCACACATATACACTTTTGGTTTCTACCGTCATGGTATCAATCAATAATATGTGTGCAGACAAGGTTAAAAAAAAAAAAAAAAAAAAAAAAAAAATATTGAGAGATTTTGTTCATTTTGATCCAAATATCCACCTTAGAGAGCTCATTGTTAAGGAGATTTTGAATTTCATGGATGTTGTTATGTGATACAAGAAGGGTTGTTTCACTGGGCATTCCCAGAAAACATGCCAGTGTTTAGCCCCCTGGGGCAGATCATTTTCAACTTTATTCTGTACGAAGATATGTCTTTATGTAACATTCAACAGTGAACTACGGAGGAGCTTAACAAGAAAGAATACGTTTTTCATTTATTGTAATAATTAATTTGATCATCGACCAATATTTTGGGCAAATGTGCCGTAGTTTCGTGTGAGCTAATGATTTTTACTTTTTGTTGCCTAGAAACGCTATTTTGCCACAAAGGAAATGTTAATCAAGCAGACAATCCTAAGTACCCCCTGATCGCTTAAAGGATTTAACAGAGCAATTTGCAGGTCTGGATTGTTTAAGTGGGTGTACACACAATGCCCAAAGGGAAAGAAATCAGTAATGTTCGTAAAGAAACAATTATTGCTGAACACCTTTCTGTATGAAATTATAAAATAATGTATTGAATTTCAACTTGTTCAGAAAGCTTACTTCCCAAACTGCAAAGTCTCTGCTTACTCCAAACAGGTCGGGGACAGACAGACACTAACCCCACAGACAGAGTGGGTTCTCCTGAGAGTCATCAAGAGAAAGTGCTCGGAGCCGAGGTGGACAGGACCCAGAACGGACCTCCCACGTCGTCCGACTCCACAGGAAAGGTGACACGTGGTGTCACTGGTCGCAGTGGGCCCCACCGGACCCCCACGAAGATCAGAACCCCAGATCCGGCTGGACTTGGCGCAGCAGCGGACATCAGACCAGAGCCCTCAACATAGGGGCAGAATAATCCCCTGGGCGGGTCCGACGGTGTCAGGGTAGTCTACCCCTGACACCCGAAGAAAGAAGAAACTCAGGTGATCTCTGAGGAGAGATCAAAAGGGGGATTGTTGTATAAAATAATTCAAAACCACACTGAATATGTAAACTGCATATGCTGATTAACTAAATGTGTCTATGTGTTAAAACTAATGTGAGTGTATTCTGACTTGTCTCTGTTCTGTACCAGGCACGAGATAAGGGGGGCCACCCAGCAATAAAACCTGGGCCATCCTCCCTCTTTCTCCAAGCAATAAAACTAGTTTTACAGAGAGAGAACTCAGAACTCAGCGAAGCAGGGCTGGCTTCTCCTTCTGCAGAAGACGATCAAATTCTATCCCAGTATTCTGTCCTTTTTAACTTTTCCAGCTCTATCAACAAACCCGGAGTGATCAGTTCGATAACAACAATTTAGCTTTATTTGACCTCTTTTAAAGGCCCATCTTGTAAAAAGTGATTTTGGTAATAAAACTGTCTTTTTCTTTAAAATCTCGCGCTAAAACCAGCCTGAGGCCCCGGCCACCCTCAGTTGTTAAAACCAGAAACAGTTTAACGGTTCTCTCTGCGGTGTTGCAGATGGATAATAAATGAAAGTCAGAAAGGAAAAATAACTATTTTATAAACACTATTTCCAGAATCACTCCACCTTTTCTGATGTTTGTCGTATTTAGATCTTTAAATGGAGGTTGAGGGTTGTTTTATGCCAGACTGAGGGGGGTCAGAACCGGAGCAGGACGGATCCACCGGTATTCTATCCATTTTTGCTGCTTTGTCGAAAAATTCTACCGCCACATAAACCCATAGCCTCTGTTTATCGATTTCTGCTACCCTATCAAAACATGCTACCTAATGGTTTTCTACCTTTGCAGACAATTTTACTGTTTTACTCCCTAAACCACTTCCTTGTCTCTTGCCAGGCCGTCATTGTAAATAATGTTCTTAATGACCTGCTGGTTAAATAAAGGCCAATGACTGAATGAATATCAAATAAAGCGGTAGAATAGTTTTTTTTCCCTCTATCGTATAATATTCACAAAGTGTAATGCAATTCATGTGATGGGTCGTGTATTTTGAAGGATAAAATACTCAACATCCCATATTATCAATTTTAAATCATTATTTCAGCGGTAGCATAATTTGATAGTCCAGTAACATCCTATCAAATAATGGATTCAGGTAAGATACTAATCAACTCACTGTAGGAGGAATGTCAGCATACTTACACCTCAATTTATCCATTTTGTAATCACTATTTTTGGATTGATAAGTATAAAATAATACGAAATAAAAGTAAAGACACACAAACAAATTGTCTCAATTTCTTGTTTCAAAAAACATTTAAAACAGTAGATGAACAGAGGGCAAAATCTAACATCACAATATTTTTTGCAAAATACCTCCCTATTGATATTGCAACAATATTGTAGGGAGGACTATTGGTGCTTTCACAAAATATTTACACAATCAAATTTTTGATATATAATCATCAGTAATGTGGATAATATAATGACAAAGTGGGTAAAAGGCAGATAATAGAACAGCTAGAAGAGTCTGCTTAAGCTTAAGAAAACTCAAATATCCTATCTCAAAAAATTTGAATATTCTGGGAATCTTAATATTAAGCTGTAACCCATAATCAGCAATATTAAAATAATAAAAGGCTTGCAATATTTCAGTTGATTTGTAATGAATCCAGAATGTTTGACATTTTTGCATTACAGAAAATAAAGAACTTTATCACAATATTCTAATTTTCTGAGACAGTCCTGTAGGTGTAATGTAACAGCAGCGTGGACTGAAGGGATGCAAGAAATTATGGCGTGGGAATCAAACTTTGAAAATCGACGCGCAGAACCACAAAGTAGCAGTTCTGGACAGGTAGCATGGATGGAGAAAAACACTGGCAGAACCCAAACTAAAGCGCCGCCCTGTTCTTCACCTACGCAGGTTTGAGATACGTAAACACCTCCATCTCCATTCAGCACCAGAACAAAAGCAGACACCAGCCGTCACCAGCTATCATCTTTTAATCATCTGCTGAGTCCTCCAAATGTACAACTCATGACATTTACAACAAACATTTATGTTTATAGCATTTTACAGTTACTATGAATACACTTCCACTGGCATGTGTCTTCGGTAGATCACAAGTCTGATAAATAACCATTCATACCTAAAATAAAAAGGTGGGAGTCCAGATGGAGGAGCAGGCGGGTGTCGGCACGGCGTGGGACATGCTGACGGGGAGAACCCGGGACACGACCCGGCCCGGCTCTGCAACGGTAACGGTAAACCTTCTGCAGCGCTACGCGCTCACGTCTGCTGACCGGACTAACCGGCAGACCGAGGCCACACATCCACGCGCGTCTTTAGTTTTACATGCTTGTTTTTTTCTCTAGCAGACTTTTAATTGTCCGAGTGAGTAACGTTACTGTCTAAGGAATGGCTAATGTCTGGAAAGTGTGTATTTAAAATGGTTTTACAGTAAAATCTGCTGTGACACTAGACCAGGAGAGGGAGGAGCGTTGCTGCGGGAGGAGCCCAAGTGGAGCTGAAACCTTCTCTTCAGGCGCTGATGAACCATCACTGAGCACTGTCCTGCTGTACAGGAGTCGGGGGGTGGGGGGGTTTGGACAACTGTGCAACCCTAAAATCTCTATCCAAGCGCAGAAGGAAAGAAGTGTAATAAAAGGAGCGCAGCAGACGCGTGTGAGCGGAGGAGGAGATGAACACGGTCACAGCTTCAACAGGACGAAAACATGCACAGCTTTTAGTGGCTTTATACTCGCGCTACAGGGGACAGCGACGTGCGCGGCGAGGGTGGAGGGCGGCTTTAAAGGAAGAGAGGAGGGAAGGAGGAGTAAAAGAAAGAAGTCACAACAGGAAGTTTTTTTTTATTTTTGCTCTTTTGTGCACATTTTCACTGGTGGGTTACCGGCGGACGGCGTCACAGCTATGGTCGTAGAAGAGGGGGGGGCTCTTCGTCTATTGCGTCAGGCGGACTACGGCGCCTCAGCTCCCGCTAGGCTGCGACGGGCGGGAGGAGCATGCACGGGTGGGGGCGGGGGCCGGGGGGCTAGGGTTAGACCGATGTAGCAGCGTCATTCATGGAACATCAGTGGTCTGTTTTAGCATCCTGAGCTAACGACCTGCTAATCCACCGGGACACAGCTCCGGGTTATGGCTTTCAGAGGGAGAGGAGGGGCACCCGTGTGGGAGAGGAGGGGGACCTGTGTGGGAGAGGAGGGGGCTCCCGTGGGAGGGGAGAGGGGGGGGGGCTCTCGTGGGAGAAGAGGGGGGCCCATGTGGGAGAGAAGGGGGACCCGTGTGGGAGAGGAGGGGGCTCCAGTGGGAGAGGAGGCGGGGGCTCCCGTGGGAGAGGAGGAGGGGCCTGCCGTGGGAGAGGAGGAGGGGCCTCCCGTGGGAGAGGTGGAGGGGGCTCCCGTGTGGGAGAGGAGGGGGACCCGTGTGGGAGAGAAGGGGGACCCGTGTGGGAGAGGAGGGGGCTCCAGTGGGAGAGGAGGCAGGGGCTCCCGTGGGAGAGGAGGAGGGGGCTCCCGTGGGAGAGGTGGAAGGGCCTCCCGTGTGGGCGAGGAGGGGGCTCCCGTGTGGGCGAGGAGGGGGCTCCCGTGTGGGCGAGGAGGGGGCTCCCGTGGGAGAGGAGGGGGCTCCCGTGGGAGAGGAGGAGGGGCCTCCCGTGTGGGAGAGGAGGGAGACCCGTGTGGGAGAGGAGGGGGCTCCCGTGGGAGAGGAGGAGGGGGCTCCCGTGTGGGAGAGGAGGGGGACCCGTGTGGGAGAGGAGGGGGCTCCCATGGGAGAGGAGGGGGCTCCCGTGGGAGAGGGGGGGGGGGGCTGTTCATGGGAGACGTTTGAAAAATAAATCCTTCAAAAAACTAACTTAAATTACAAAATGGTTAGAATTTGTTGGAAGTAGCAGAGAGGGCTGCACATCAGTCTAAGCCTAGAGGAGGGGCGGAGCAGAGTCGGGGCAGGGTTTTGAGGGGTGGGGCAGGGTTTTGGGGGTGGGGCATGGTTTTGGGGGGGCGGGGCAGGGTCGGGGCAGGGTTTTGGGGGTGGGGCAGGGTTTTGGGGGGCGAGGCAGGGGGGCGGGCAGAGTGGAGGATGGAGAAACGAGCGCGTGTCTGGTTGGCAGTAAACGCGACATGGTACCTTGGCACGTGACGGGGGGGAGGGGTTTGGGGGGGCAAGCGTGAGGAGTCAGGCAGGCGTCCGGGTGAGAGGGCGTGGCCCGGCACAGTCATTTAGCTCTGGGCCGTTAGCCGCTGCTCCGTGAGCGACGCCTGGTGGGAGACGGTCTTGTTCTCGTGGGCCCGCAGCTTGGAGACCACGTCGATGAACGCCAGACTCCGGACCTCCTGGTGGAGAGGCTCTGCAGGCGAGAGGGGGAGGGATGGGCTGGAGTTAACGTGCTGGTTCAGACTGGAATAAACTCTTACTTGGTATGGAATAAACTTTCAGAATGTAATAAACTCTTACTCGTATCATCTGTAAACCAGACTGAGCAGACCTCGGGGGCTGCCCCCCTGGTACCGACCTCGGGGACCGGCCCCCTGGTACCGACCTCGAGGACCGGCCCCCTGGTACCGACCTCGGGGACCGGCCCCCTGGTACCACCCTCGAGGACCGGCCCCCTGGTACCGACCTCGGGGACCGGCCCCCTGGTACCGACCTCGGGGACCGGCCCCCTGGTACCGACCTCGAGGACCGGCCCCCTGGTACCGACCTCGGGGACCGGCCCCGGGCGAAGCGGCTACAAGGAACTTTATAATCACCAGATACGCCACGTCCCCAACCCCCCAGTCTGGCCTTCGGCAGGAAGGTCCCCCCTAATGATCCAGGTCCTGGTCCAGGTTTCTTCCCTCCTAAAGGGGAGTTTTTCTTGCCACTGTTTGGCTTAAGGCTTTTCTCCCACTAGGGGAGTTTTTACCTGCCATTGTTTATGTAATAATTGCTCGGGGGTTCATGTTCTGGGTCTCTGGAAAGCGTCTTGACATAACATCTGTTGTATTAGATGCTATACAAATAAAATTGAATTGAATAGATAAAGCACATTGTTGCTAGTGATGCGCCCGCGTGCGGATCTCTATACTTTTATCCATCCATCCATCCATCCATCTTCCACCGCTTATCCGTTCCCGGGTTGCGGGGGCAGCAGTTTTAACAGAGATGCCCAGACTTCCTTCACCCCAGACTCTTCCTCCAGCTCTTCCAGGGGACTCCGAGACGTTCCCAGGCCAGCCGAGAGACATAGTCTCTCCAGCGTGTCCTGGGTCTTCCCCGGGGTCTCCTCCTGGAGGGACATGCCTGGAACACCTCCCTAGGGAGGAGGGACATGCCTGGAACACCTCCCTAGGGAGGAGGGACATGCCTGGAACACCTCCCTAGGGAGGAGGACATGCCTGGAACACCTTCCTAGGGAGGAGGGACATGCCTGGAACACCGCCCTAGGGAGGCGTCCAGGAGGATCCGGTACCCTATCTCTAAGGGAGCGTCCAGCCACCCTGCGGAGGAAACTCATCTCTAAGGGAGCGTCCAGCCACCCTGCGGAGGAAACTCATCTCTGAGGGAGCGTCCAGCCACCCTGCGGAGGAAACTCATCTCGGCAGCTTGTATCCGTGATCTTATCCTTTCGGTCACTACCCAAAGTTCATGACCATAGGTGAGGGTAGGAGCGTAGATTGACCGGTAAATCGAGAGCTTCGTCTTTCGACTCAGCTCCCTCTTCACCACGACGGTCCGGTACATCGACCGCATAACTGCGGACGCTGCACCGATCTGTCTGTCAATCTCCCGCTCCATTGTTCCCTCACTCGTGAACAAGACCCCGAGATACTTGAACTCCTCCACCTGAGGCAGGACATCTCCACCCGGAGAAGGCACACCACCCTTTCCCGGTGGAGAACCATGGCCTCGGTTTTGGAGGTGCTGATTCTCATCCCTGCCGCATCGCACTCGGCCTCAAACCGCCCCAGCACATGCTGAAGGTCCCGGTCCGATGAAGCCAACAGGACAACGACATCTGCAAAAAGCAGAGATGAAATCCTGAGGTTCCCAAACCGGATCCCCTCCGGCCCCTGGCTGCGCCAAGAAATCCTGTCCATAAAAATTATGAACAGTGCCGGTGACAAAGGGCAGCCCTGCCGGAGTCCAACATGCACCGGGAACAAGTCTGATCTACTGCCGGCAATGAGAACCAAACTCCTGCTCCGATCATAGAGACCGGACAGCCCTTAATAGAGGGCCCCGGACTCCACACTCACCGAGCACCCCCCACAGAATGGCACGAGGGACAAGGTCAAATGCCTTCTCCAGATCCACAAAGCACATGTAGACTGGTTGGGCAAATTCCCATGAACCCTCGAGCACTCTGCGGAGGGTGTAGAGCTGGTCCAGTGTTCCGCGACCGGGATGAAAACCGCATTGTTCCTCCTGAATCCGAGGTTCAACTATCGGCCGTATTCTCCTCTCCAGTACCCTGGAGTAGACTTTCCCAGGGAGGCTGAGAAGTGTGATCCCCTATAGTTGGAACACACTGTCCGGTCCCCCTTATTAAAGAGGGACCACCACCCCGGTTTGCCACTCCAGCGGTACTGTCCCCTTCCTCCATGCGATGTCGCAGAGGCGTGTCAACCAAGACAGCCCCACGAGATCCAGAGACTTGAGGTACTCAGGGCGAATCACATCCACCCCCGGGGCCCTGCCACTGAGGAACTTACGAACTACCTCAGTGACCTCGGCTTGGGTGATGGATGAGCACGGCCCAGAGTCAACAGCTCCCCACCCGCACCATAAACGGTGCCGGTAGAGTACTGCTTCCCCCTTCTGAGGCGCCGAACGGTCCTCCAGAATTTCCTCGAGGCCGACCGAAAGTCTTCCTCCATGGCCTCCCCGAACTCCTCCCAGACCTGAGTTTTTGCCTCCAGGACTGCCCGAGCCACGGCTCGCTTGGCCTGCCGGTACCCATCTACTGTGTCAGGAGTCCCACAGGCCAACATAGGACATAGAACTACATAGGACTCCTTCTTCAGTCTGACGGCATCCTGTACTTCCGGTGTCCACCACCGGGTTCTAGGATTGCCACCACGACAGGCACCGGAGACCTTGCGTCCACAACCTCGAGCCGCCGAGTCGACAATGGAGGCAGAGAACATTGTCCACTCGGACTCGATGTCCCCCGCCTCCCCCGGGATCTGAGAGAAGTTCTCTTGGAGGTGAGAGTTGAAGACTTCCCTGATTGCGCAGCGCATCCAACTCACCACCAGGTGGTGATCAGTTGACAGCTCAGCCCCTCTCTTCACCCGAGTATCCAAGACATGCAGCCGGAGGTCAGATGAAACAACAACAAAGTCGATCATTGACCTCCGGCCTAGGGTGTCCTGGTGCCACGTGCACTGAAGGACACCCTTATCCCTGAACATGGTGTTCGTTATGGACAAACTGTGACTAGCACAGAAGTCCAACAACAAAACACCGCTCGGGTTCAGATCGGGGACGCCGTTCCTCCCAATCACGCCTCTCCAGGTATCACTGTCATTGCCCACGTGAGCGTTGAAGTCCTCCAGTAGAACAATGGAGTCCCCAGTTGGAGCACCATCCAGTACCCCTCCCAGTAGAACCATGGAGTCTCCAGTTGGAGCACTATCCAGTACTCCTTCCAGTAGAACCATGGAGTCCCCAGTTGGAGCACTATCCAGTACTCCTCCCAGGGACCCCAAGAAGGCCGGGTACTCCGCACTGCTGTTCGGCCCGTAGGCACAAACAACAGTGAGAGACATTTTCCGACCCTAAGGCGCAGGGAAGCGACCCTCTCGTTCACCGGGGTGAACTCCAACACATGGCGACTGAGCTGGGGGGCTTGGTTTTTTCTTCACCATGATTTTCTTGTGAACTGCTCTTAGTCTTACCGCTCTATACGTTTAGTGTTTCAATCTTGTTCAAGAAGTCAGTTAAGGACAGAACTGAAGTTGTAGCGCACAGATGTGATCAAGGTCCCCGATTCTGCGCGAGCAGCGTGGGAGGACAGTTACTGAGGCTCTGCACGCGTCATGCAGAACCTAAGTAGGTAGTTTCTATCTAGCACCTTTCACAGACAAGGGGATGTCACAAGGTGAGAGAATAAAACAAAGAATAAACAATAACAACAAGACGATAAAGATCTAAAGCTCCTAGAATCAAAGTACATGGAGGACGTGAGAAAAGCTGCAACTTTCTGATTAGCAACAGAACGCAAGAACAAAACTCAATATTAATCCAAGTGCTAACAGTTGTGCGGGTAATGAGGGGGGTTCTGGTCTGACCTGAGCCCATGAGTGCACAGATGAGGATCATGGAGTTGTACTTGATCTCCGGCGCGCTACGCTCGTCTGACAGCAGCTTGTGAAGCACCGACACCAGGCTGGCTCCCACAAAGTCCTTCTCCGCTGCAACTGGAACACAAGGCAGGCGGGGGGGTCAGGCCCATGGTACCGAGGGGGGGGGGGTCAGGCCCACGGTACCGAGGGGGGCCCCGCTCTAGGCTTTACACGGGTCAGACCAACAGTCAGATCTGGTGTGCTCCTCTCTCCGCCTTATAGAGGGAATGCGCATGACGTCACAGATGCAACTGTGGCAGAAAGACTGAGTGTCAGAAAGACTGAGTGTCAGAATCCCTGGCCATGCCCCTTCTCAACCTTTCCCCAACCCTGAACCTAACCTGGGGCTTGCTGATTGGGCCGGAGCTTCGGGAGCTGCTGCCCCCCCCCTGGTCATCCCGTTGCTGCTTCCACCTGCCTGCGGTCCCCACCCCCGGTCATTCCGTTGCTGCTTCCACCTGCCTGCGGTCCCCACCCCCGGTCATTCCGTTTCTGCTTCCACCTGCCTGCGGTCCCCACCCCCGGTCATCCCGTTGCTGCTTCCACCTGCCTGCTGTGTGCTGCTGATGCTGCAAGTAATGTTGGATTTTTGGGTAGCTAACGTTAAACGGTCAAATCATAAAGTTCGTTGTCCTCATCACTTTAATTTCTACAACAAATCCTGCCTTGAAGTCGGACCAAACGTCAAGACTTTTGTAAGCCTTCAAGCTTTGCTTCATGTATTTCCCCGGTGTAGAAATTAAGTACATATAAATATCAGGAAACTGGATTGGTGGCCAAATATTAATGTCCATGGACCACTGGTTCTTGGGGTAACTGTACGGGTCACTGTCAAGTCCAACTGCCTTTAATTTAAGCCCATAATCTGTTGTTGTCCCGTCTTCTCCACTAGTTGCAGCTGTTTTTGCTGATGTTTTGCCACTCAGTGTGAGTAAGGGGGCTGGTCCAGTGGGGAAGTGACGTCAATGCAGACCCTACAGGTTTAGGATGATTATAATTCAGCAGTAATTATATTTTTTTTATTCTTTTACAAAGTGAAATCTTTTTATAAAATGCCTGTATTTTCCTGGAAACGCTGACTCGCCTTAGCCAATCCCTGTAAGGGGGCGTGTCCGTCTCACCTCTGGTGAAACCAAGTCATGATTCACATTCATCAGTTTTACCCAGAAATCCCTGAAATTCCACACTACAGAGCTTTGACCTGCGTTTGACAGCTAGCCGAGAGAAGTCAGCCAAGCAAAAGGCCAATAAATACATTATTTGAGAGGGCAGCGAGGATTCATTCCTCTTTATCTCAACATTCAGACATCACACTTCTTTTAAAGTCTTGAAAACAGATCAAAGCGATCAATCAGTAAATGCTATTATATATAGACATACACACTGGCTTGTTCACCTGCATGCTTGCTTAGTTAGTGGTAGCTTAGCTCAGACTGTGATTTGGGTTGATTGCTGCTCGTGTTTTGGTCGGCTCCGTGTTGGTTTAGTGTTTTGTTTGTGGTTTTTGTTGCAGATTTCCAGTGCTTGACGTGTGCCTCCGTGTGTTCCTGCTTCCTGGATTGGCAGTGGATGTCGTCACCCCCCCCCCCCCAAAAAAAAAATCCTCACTGGGTTTGTATGTATATATTTATGTGTATGCGTATGTAGGCGTATATATGTATATATACTAAATATAGTAATAATGCACATATACTGTATATGCCTTTGGTTTTTACCTGCATGGTATCAATCATTAATATGTGTGCAGACAAGAAAAAAAAAAAAATCAGTAAATGCTATTTCCGTTCATCGTTGGTCCTTCTTACCCAGATCCAGCGCTGCTATGAGACCCAGGGCCACCAGTGCCTCGTTCTGCATGATCATGTGCTCACTGGTTGCCATGGTAACTAGGTGCTTGACTCCTCCTCCCTGGATGACGGTCCTGACGACTTCCTGAAAGCCCAACAGAGAAATGAAGCCGTCTCAGGATGCAGTTCCAGACATGTGCCGACGCTGCGGCAGCAGGAGGTGGAACAGGCGGGACTCCCCCTCCCTCCTCCTCCTCCCTCCTTATCTGGGACTCCTCCTCTAGGGGTGTAACACTATATTGTGCCACGAAATTTCGCGATACAAAAACGTCACGATACGTGTCCTGGAGGTGACAAACTGTATCGTGATATTGGGTTATTAATATTAATCTATTGTGTTGACTAGTAACGCGCCTCCGACCGCGCCTCGACCCGCGGACCAAAATCTTCCTCCGCTCAGAAGAAACTAGTCCCGTTTTGATCCCGATCACGGGACTCTTGCAGGGTTTTGAGCTCTGAACCTTTACTTATGTAAGGATGGTGTAGAGTTAAGCCTTACCTTATTAAATTAAACCTTTTTGGGGTCGTGAGTAGGATAAACACGGGGACAACTTCTGCTGGTTTCCAGTGTACTTTAATGTCCCTCAACAGTGTAGGATTTTAGAACATCAATACAGCACCTAGTGCCGTACTGTGGCGTATCACCGCCCAATCTAAAACAGACTAATCACTACAGATAAACTGACTAGTGTCATTATAGTCCCTGATTTACATCAGAATATAAAGAATATATTTATAAAATAATGAACCCTGAATTACCAAAATCACCTTCTGAACAAAAATAAATCTCCTCTTACACTTATAAGGTGAGCATGAATCAATCTTTTTTATGATGTAAAATTGTATGTATTTATTTACTTTTATTTATTTATATAATTTTAGTTGTTAAATTTCTGGAAAAGAAAAAAGTCAAATCATACATGAGAGAAACTATTCAGTTTGTGTCTAAATATTTGTACTTGTATGAAACTGAAGATGCATAATGCAAACCTGACATTTACTTTTAGTTCAGTTTGTGGAAAATGGTTGGCCTGGCTTTCTCTTTAAAACTTAAACAGTTATAAAGCATTACAAACTGTAACAATAGGGCAAACGCACAGTATTGTTTTGTATTTTGTGTCTTTCAAATAAAAGACTATTTTTTCTAGTCATATGTTCCTCATTCAAGGTTGTTAAAAAAATACTGCTATAATATCGTATCGTTATCGTGACCTCAATATCGTGTATCGTATCGTGAGATTAGTGTATCGTTACACCCCTATTCTCCTCCTCCTCCTCCTCCCCCTCACCTTGGACTTGCTGTGGCGGATGAGGGCCGACAGGAGCCTGTTGGACTCTCCCATCACTCCTGCGTGATCTTTGGCTTCACACCACTCCACCAGCCGCTCCACCAGCTTCCTGTTGGTGCCCAGCTGGTCTGCAGCTTCAGCTGAGCCCACAAAGACAGAGGTAGCGGGTTAGCAACGCCGGCACAGGCATCGGGGGGCTCTTTCTGCAGCAGCTGTACCTGCATTTGTGTTGATAAAACTATCTGCAAGATAGTTGCAAGATTGAACTTGTGCCCTGTTACAAGTATCTCAGTGTTTTAATTGATGATCGGCTCTCTTTTAAACCCCACATAGAAAACCTGAAAAACACATTTGGGTTGAAACTGGGATTCTTCTTTCGTCAAAGAACTTCTTTTTCTTTTGCTGACAGGAAAAAGTGGGTTTCTGCCACTTTTCTCCTTATGCTTGATTACGGTGACCTTTTATATATGAATGCCTCAGCAAATTGTTTGCAGTCTCTGGATTCAGTGTACAATGGTGCCTTAAGGTTCATCACTGACTATGTTTACATGCAGTCAAAATGTGGGTTAAGGTCAATATTCCGGTTACTGAAACATTGGGAATAAAAGCTGAAAGCAGCGACCCCTCTGATCATCCCGCTGCTGCTTCCACATGCCTGCTGTGTGCTGCTGACGTCCCCGACTCCCCCAGTCTGGCCTTTGGCAGGAGGGTCCCCCTTATGATCCAGGTCCTGGTCCAGGTTTCTTCCCTCCTAAAGGGGAGTTTTTCTTGCCACTGTTTGGCTTAAGGTTTTTCTCCCACTAGGGGAGTTTTTACCTGCCATTGTTTATGTAATAATTGCTCGGGGGTTTATGTTTAAGTTCATTTTCTGGATCTCTGGAAAGCGTCTAGAGACAACATCTGTTGTATTAGACGCTATATAAATAAAATTGAAATTGAAATTGAGAGATGACACCACCCACGACTCTCTATGTCAAACCATTCAAAAGTTATAGCAGAAAATAGGGCCAACCAATCAGAAGAAGAGGCGGGGCTAATTTTCACCAATTATGGTCAAGGACTCAATACCGAGTCCAATGACACCACCCAAGAGTCTTTATGTCAAACCATTCAAAAGTTATGGCAGAGAAAAGTATTCTAGGGGGCGCTGTTGAGCCGATAGGCCACGCCCATTAATGCAAACCATGAAATGTCAAATTTATCGCCAGGCCTGGCTTGCATGCAAAATTTGGTGACTTTTGGGGAACTATTCCTGGGGAACAGGAGGGAGACGCATATTTTGATGTATAACACACATGGGTGCAATTTTTCTTGCGTGCAAAATTTGGTGACTTTTGGGGCACGTTTAGGGGGGGAAAAAAAAGTCCCTCATTTCGTAGGAAGGAAGGAAGGAAGGAAGGAAGGAAGGAAGGAGAGAGAGAGAGAAAGAAAGAAAGAAAGAAAGATTCCTACAGATACAATAGGGCGTTCGCACTGTAAGTGCTCGGGCCCTAATAATGCGTTTCCATGCGTGAGCAAACGGGGTTATCCCTGTATACATGGTAGGGCTGGGCGATATATCGAGTATAGGCGATGTATCTCGGCTTCTACGCTGTGCGATGTACAAAATGACTCTATCGTGAATATTCAAATATACATTTTTTTTAGCCGCGGGCGTTAAATTACACGCTTTTCTCACTCTCTCATCTCGTCTCTCCTTCACTGAGACATAAAACAAGCGCACCCTGCTACACACGTCAGTCACGTGCTGTCGTGTGTGCATTATCATTGGCCCCTGACCAGCTGCAGGTGTCGGCGCTGCTGTCCGGGACCGCCGCTCACTTCCCCACTTTAACTTTCCCAAACTCGCCTGTTTGCGCCGTGAGCTCATCTCCGCGGTTGCTACGCGTGACGGACTCTTTTCAAAGCAAACCGGTTTAGTAAAGACGGGAGGGGATGTTTTCCCCTCGCACGGCTCCGGAGAGCCGAGGAGCCGCTCAGCGCGACACGCGCAGCCGAGCCTTTAGACGGATTTATGGTTCCGCGTTACACCAACGCAGAGCCTACGGCGTAAATGCGCGTCGGCGCGTACCCTACGGCGTAGGTTCTTCGTCGATTTAACGCGGAACCAAAATTCAGGCTTTTCTCTTCCAGAGCTGAGAAACGTCACCTAGTGTTGCTTAAATGTGGCCACATGAAATCAACCACTATCATCGAAACAAAGTCAAACAAGACTATATGACGTCATATTTCTAAAAGTAAGTGAAAGTGATGCAAATTAAAGGAGGAGAGGATGAAACATTGCACTCCCTGCACCTACAATAGTCTGAATATAAAGGTGCTCTAAAGGCCCTCCTGCTCAGAGCAGCTCATCCTGGTAAAACCAGGTAAAACCTGGTAAAACCAGGTAAAACCGGGACCAGAACATGTTCTTAGCAGATGATCTTCAGACGGGGAGTCAGAGATGCAACGTGCACTTTCTGTTTTGAAATGACACTTTTTATGTTTAATAAATACAGTTTTGGTAAATTTGACTTATTTGAAAGTTTAAAATGAGCATATATTAATGCAGTATGAACAAGAATGTTTTAATGTAGATATAGAATCATCATACTGGTGTGATTGTAGCATCAAAGTGTTAATTCAAGGCTAAGGCAAGATATCGAGATATACATCGTGTATCGACATGGCCTAAAAATATCGAGATATTAATAAAAGGCCATATCGCCCAGCCCTAATACATGGGAATTAATCATTTGGGATTTCTGGATCAAACCAGCGACGCACGGAGAACATCATGACGCAATTCCCATCATTTCAGCTTTTTCTTCCTGTATCCAAATCCAAAACAACAACAATAACAGCAGCACGGTGGATAATCAACAGCCCAGTAGAAGTAGTTTTGTTTCTCTGTCCTGTAGTTCTCCTTTTTTAGCGTCTTCCAGCGGAGCTTGATCTGGTCTGGCGTTCCTACAAATGCTGCTTCACGCAACTTTTCGCTCATCTTCTTTTAAATCTGGCTATCCCGGTACTTTCTACCGTCTACAAATGCAGAAATGTTCATATCCTTCATTACATTTATGAAGTGATTAGTCTCCTCCTGGTCTTGTGTTTCTCCGTGTTTATAAGAACTTCCTGGACTCAAAAGACCAGGATTCCTTGCGAAAAGCACATGCTCAGAAAACAAATTCCTGTTCCTTTTGATGGGGAAATCCCGTTAGGCGTTTACATGACCCAATATTCAGTTAGAAAAAGAGTAACACAGGGGTCATATTCAGGTTTTTAAAAACCGGAATATGAGCAAATTCTGGTTATTCAAAGGGGTTATTGGTGTTTACATGGCCGTGCGCAACCGGGTAATTGCCAATATTCAGGTTAGAAAAGGGTTATTGATGCTGGAAACGCAGTCACTGGTTGCAGAGCCCTCACTCTCCACTGCAACTCATATTACAGAGCTGAATGGCCGTCTTTGACGACGCATCGTCTCATCCACTCGTACAGTTTTATCTATAAAGCAATCCTTGGTCTACTCCCACATTATTTATGCAACTACATTTCCAGAACCCACAGCAGTTACTGCTTACGTTCCAGTGATTTATATCTGCTAAATGTGCCAGAGGTGCATTCTGAAACAGGTAAACGCTGTTTTAAGTTCTCTGCACCTGCTGCCTGGAACTCCCTACAGAAGACACTCAATCTGAAGGATCTCATCACTGTTGGACATTTTAAAAGCCGTATGAAGGATCTTGCAGCAGCTACTTTTCACATTTGTTGTTGTTTTAATGTAAATTCTTAATCTTGTGTTTTAACCTAGCACACATTTTTATTTATCTTGTTGGTGGTGTCTGTTTTTAATTGTTGCACTTTTAATGTTTCTCTGGCTGCTGTCTTGGCCAGGCTTCCCTTGAAAAAGAGGTAATTGTATCTCAACGGGACGGACCGGGTTAAATAAAGGTTAAATAAAAAAATTAAAATAAAAAAAATCTGTCAGATCATCAAAACTGGAAACTGCAGGAGCTGCAGGAGCTGCAGGAGCTGCAGGAGCCCGTCTGCAGGGTAAACTACCGTATCGGCCCAAATATAAGATGGTGTTTTTTGCATTGAAATAAGCCTGAAAAAGTGGGGGTCGTCTTCCATCCGGGTTCTAGACATTATACCCATTCACAACACTAGATGGCGCCAGATATCTTTAAAGCCAATGCTGAAGTTAAAGCAGCACAATGTAATTTTGTTTGAGTTTGGCAGCTCCTTTGGACAAAAGCGGTAGTGCTTTACGAGAAAGAACTAAATTTCCCATGAGCACCAGCGCGTACTGCCGGAAAGATCCTGTCCCCGTCACTGCATTTGTTTTGATGAAAGAAGACGGGACGGACTTTCAAAACTACTTTTCTGTTTTCAGCGGTCGTTTGCAGGATGGATAGCGAAGAGGTAATGTATCTATTTTTGGCTAAACAATATAATATGACGATGTTGAAAATCACTAATTTCAACTTGGTTTTATTAAGTTGTTTCAGCAAGATAATGCGCCCTACAAGCTCATACGGTCTGCACCTTTTTCCTGTCACGTTTTTTAGAGGGACTTCGTCATAAATTAGTAGTCCAACATACTTACTGACAAAATAAAAAAATACTTTATAACCTGTGAATAACTGAATGCCCATTCCTTATATTTTGCAGATCAGCCCTGCACAATTTTACAGTTCTCAGGAAAAATACTAGAACCCAAGACGAATTCCATGTATGTGAAAACATTCTAATTTTGATTCTTATTGAACATAGAACTCTACATTTACATTTCTATCATAACAATTCTGTCTCTCCTCGTCTTTCAGCTCACGCCAGCGAGTGAACGCCGGGCCAATGTTTATTCTTGTCCGGGCATTTAGCTTGTTACTCTCCCGCTTTCTTTTTTCTCCTCCTCCGATAAAACTTTTATTTTCTTGGGTTTTTCCGCTGCTTCGGCCATGGTACCAGCTTCTGCTGAGCTCCACGCTCCACGCCCCGCCCAGCTTTGGTCTGGACTACGAATGGGGAAGGAGGGGGAAGTGACATATGCCGTAAAGCAGTCAAAGCCGTAAAAATGTGTAGTTTTTTAGTGTTAAATAAATAAAAAATAGCGATAAGAAAGAAAAGAGAAGGAAAATAAGAGAAGAGATAACAGAAAATGGAGAAACGTAGCGACAATCTGGAGAAAATGCGTGGAAGATCGTCAGGTTAACCGGCAGCTGAGGAGAAGTTATGATGCAAACTTCAAGATGATGATTTGAATGAGGCTAAATAACCTGCTTTCTCTCTCAAATATATTGTTATAATAATTTGTTTCAGATGTACTGTAATTATTTTCTGTATAAAAATTGAACCCTTTTTTCAAACTTGAGTCTGGAGGGGGTCGTCTTATAATCAGGGTTGTCTTATATTCAGCCAATACGGTACTTCATGTTACTCTGTTTTGGCTGAAGGAAGGAACCAGACCAACCTTGCGTATCGATCAGCATCCGCAAAGTTCCCAGGAGCTTGAACTGAACTGGAGGCATCTCCGACTGCAAGAACTTCAGCACCACGTCAGCAACGCCGGCGGACAGCATCTTGGACTTGTTCACCACTGTGGAGAGACAATGAGTTGAAATGATCAATAACACCACATCATTTCAATATGGAAGGTTTTACAATTGCAAACTCCATTATATCAGTACTGTACAATCAGTTAAGACACAATCTAGAATCGTATCCATACGCCACTAGTGAGGCAGCAAAGGGCCGGTTTTCACTTCCTAAGCCAAACACTCATTTTCTGAAGCATACAGTAGAATATAGATCAATGAAATCATGGAATTCGTTACCAGTATATGAATAAATTAACACAGAAATCAATATTCAAAAAGCTAATGAATTGGAAATATATGTATAAGATACCACACACACACACACACACACACACACACACACACACACACACACACACACACACACACACACACACACACACACACACACACACACACACACACACACACACACACACACACACACACACACACACACACACACACACACACACACACACACACACACACACACACACACACACACTCTATCTTTGTCTTGTTTATAACTGTGTGTTTTAAATGTATAGTTTTTAATGTGGACCCCAGTAAGACTAGCTGTGCTAGTCTAGCTAATGAGGATCCTTACAAATGAACTAATAAACTAATCAGAAAAGGTCGGGGCTACAGGAGTCAACTAACACGTGTTAGGTCACATCCGGTGATCATGTTATGATCACCGGACGTTATGAATGTTTATGAACATTTGGTGAATATGTGTATTCGACTTTAAAGCCGGCTCAACCCCGGCCTGAAATCGGCTTTAATGTGCCTCCTAAAATGGCCGCCTAGTCAGAGACTACAAGGACCAGTGTGCCTTGGGGAGGCGGCACCTGGAGGGCGCGCGTCCAATCACTGGCCAGGTCCTCATGACGTCACGCACCCGCGGAGCGCAAATCTCCGTTCTCTGCCCAGCTCTCATCCTCTTCTCCCAGCCAGCCGAACAGGACAGACCTGTCCTGCTGCCCAGCGCACCTGGACCACTTTCCCATTATTCCTGAGAGCTGTGACGGGGGGAGAGCTGCTTGGACCGGATTGACGGGCCAAGCCTAAGCCCTGATCCGAGTGCCGCACTCTGGACCCTCTCTCTGCTTTAAAGCCCTCCAGACCCGGAACCGAGGAAGCGTGAGGCTGTTTTGGGCGATCAGTTTAATCTAGAGCGGTTCAGAGCTAAATTTGTGTTTAATGAAGTTACTGTTTGTATTACTGTGTAACGTTTTTTTTTTAATTGCATTACAGAAAATAAAGTCCTGTAGTTGGAACCTTATTACTGCAGTGCCCAGATCAGAACAAATGTGTATTCGTAAAGTCCCTCAAAATCCCGTAAAATCACGTTAAAGGCTGATTTATGGTTCCGCGTTACACCAACGCAGAGCCTACGGCGTAGGTTACGCGGCAACTGAGCCGTACGGTGTGCGTCGCCGCGTACCCTACGCCGTAAGCTCCGCGTCGTTTAACGCGGGACCATAATTCAGGCTTCAGTCAGAAAAGTGGTGCGCAACGCGTGAAGACGCATGAAAGGCAAGTTTGATTTTCTTTTCTGTTCTCCCGTTCTACATGTAGCTGAAAAGCTTAAAGTAACTAAAGTAACATATTTTTTTTTGTCTTAGAGTAACTATAACGGGATTACCCAAATTACAACTGTAACGCTTTACATTACCGCGTTACTGGCGAATGTAATCTGGTTACCAGTAACGCGTTACAAAGTAACGCGTTACAAAGTAACGCGTTACACCCAACACTGTTGATAACTGGGACAGCGCTAACTGCTGTGGCACAACACATGTGAGGAAAACAACCGTCAAAGAAAGACTCTCACAGGGACTGGAATCATTTTAGGCGTCTGTAAAAGCTGCAGACCTAACAATGCTAAAGAAGAATGTTTCCAGGTAAAGCAGGGGACCCTGAGACGGCGGGCCACTCACCGGGGATGGCCAGAAAAACCCTTGGCCAGCGGGCCACTCACCGGGGATGGCCAGGTTCCGCAGGGCACTCAGCGCTGCGTGCTGCACTGTCACGTTTCCCTCCTCCACGTGCCGATCCAGCAGCTCCAGGAGCTTCTGCACGATGCCGGTGTCCACCATGTGGATGCAGTTCCCATCTGCACAGAGGTCAGAGGTCAGGCTGTCTGAGGAGCTGCTCATCGCTATGACGGCCACTGCTGCTCACCCAGGTGGTGAATTCAAAGCTGGAAACTTTCCATGGGAATTATACCGCTTTTCCACTAGAACCTACTCAGCCTGACTCGCCTCGGTTTGGTTCTTTTCCACTAGGGGTCTAACGTGCCGAGTAGATACTTTTCTGTATCTATTCTGCCGAGGTTCTAAGCGGCTGAGTCGGCTGTATATGACATCATCACACTACAGGCCACCGATTGGTCGGGGGGTTGGAGTCAGACGTCTGAGTCAGGAGGAGGAAATCAGAGAAAGACACTGACGGATTCTGGTTCATTTTATTCGACCAGCAAAGGCAGCAAAAGTCTGTTTGGTGATCCAACTCTGAGGTGCAGATGTTCATAAACCTGGTGCTGAGGAGAGAATTAAAAAGGGATCTAGACGGAGATAACGAATGACCAGATCAGGGGTCTGCAACCCAAAATGTTGAAAGAGTCGTATTGGACCAAAAACACAAAAAAACAAATATGTCTAGAGCCGCAAAAAATGAAAAGTCTTGTATCAGCCTTAGAATGAAGGCAACACATGCTGCATTAATCTATATTAGTTATAACTGGGGAAGAAAAAAGTCAAAATGTCGAGAAAAAAGTAGAAATGTCGAGAAAAAAGTCAAAATTTCGAGAAAAAAGTCGAAATATCGAGATTAAAAAGAAAAAAAGAGAAAAAAGGGAAAAAAGAAAAAAAGGAAAAAAGAAAAAAAAAAGAAAAGGAAAAAAAGAGAAAAGAGAAAAAAAGGAAAAAAAAGAAAAAAAGAGAAAATAAAAGGAAAAAAAAGAAAAAAAGGTCAAACATTTTTGAAAAAGCTCCAGGAGCCACTAGGGCGGCGCTAAAGAGCCGCATGCGGCTCTGGAGCCGCGGGTTGCCGACCCCTGGACCAGATCCACCAGGAGATCTGTCACTTCATAGCTGCTCACGGCTCCAGCTGACTTTTCAGCAGCACCGAGACAAACTAAAAAAAATTAAAATGCGTTGCCGCTTGAAGCTTCTCTCACTCTCATTTTTTTACTTGATATGGAACACAAGCCACAGACCCAGCAGCACATCTATCATCTCCTCCAGGTTCTACATCTTTAGTGTTGTTGTCTTCTTCATTTAGATCACACAATCAAATACGTTACAGCAGCTTCTCCAACCTCCTACTTCTGATCTGGGTATTGAAAAGAAACGAGGGTGAGGCGAGTGGAGTCGGGCTGAGTAGGTACTAGTGGAAAAGCGCCACTAGAGTTTGACCACGGCCCTGGACTCCGGGCTGGACCGGAGGAGGGAACTGACCGTTGCGAGCGAAGTTAGCGATGGCCAGCGCTCCGGCCAGCTGCAGCTGGTGGTTGTGCGACGGTATCCAGGACAGGACCCTCTGGAAGACGCTGCCCTTCCCTCCCTCAAACAGCTTCTGCATGGACTCATCTGCAGAGGAAAAGGAAGAGTTAGAACAGCGGCACGGAAACCTGCTGCACGTGCACATCTCATCAGGTGCAGGTCTTCTCTGCTGTGATGGAATGGGGCTCCTCAGCGGTAGACCAGTCCCTTTGGTTGATATGCACCGTATTTTCCGCATTATAAGGCGCACCGCATTCTAAGGCGCTACTGTAGAGGCTTGGGTTACGTTATGCTCCGGAGCCGCATGCAGCTCTTTCATCTTATACTGCGGCTCCGAGTGGCTTGGGAAAATAAATTACAAAAAAAAAACCAACTACGTATTTAATTGAAGTGTATTTTATTTGTGTTAGTTCTTTAATATTTTAGTTCTAAATTGGAAGATTATTGTGATCTTGACATATTAGAATAAATATACTTTATTTTTTCGTCGCTCAAAATAAACGTCATACTCGTGAAAGCCGGTATACCCGCCAAAACGCCATCCATTCGTCGCGACTTTCAACCCCAGCAAGGACAAGTATGGAGAAATGTAAGAAAAGAAAAATATCTGAAGAAAATCGAACATTCAATGATGCCTGGGCAGATTCATTTGCATTTAGCTCTGATGAGAGTGGCATACCAGTACGCCTAGTTTGTGGAGAAAAACTGTAACAATAAACGGTCAAATGTCGAGAGACATTTCAACAATACACACAGAGCCTTTGCTGAAAAATATCCAGAGGGAGAAGAGAGAAAAAAAGCTGTTTCGGAACTGATGCGGAAGGCTGATCTGGTGAAAAATCACTTCAAGAAGTGGGTGAAGTTGCGGCTCAATATTGATCCATATATAAGGCGCACCGGATTATAAGGCGCATGGTCAGCTTTTGAAAAAATTGAAGGCTTTAAGGTGCGCCTTATAGTACGGAAAATACGGTACGTGTACCATCAGCCCAGCAGACATGTAGCCTGATCTAGAACCAAGGTTGGGGGCAGCCTTGGATGGATGCTACTCTGAAACGAGGGTGGAGGCCAAGCATGAACCCGGAGCCACAGCAGCTCAACCTAATTCAATTCATCTCACCTGCACAGAAAAATCTGAATTTTAAGGAGCATGAGGCAGGATTGAGGCAGGATTTATGAAAAAAATTTGTATACGTTTTAAGTTTTCTAGTAATAATGTCAGATGAAGCGTTCCAAACCAAAAAGAATGATCCCTCTAGTGTATCTCTCCGTTGCCTTGAACAGGCTGTGTGCTGCAAAATGTGCTGTAATTCGGGGCCCGAATTTCCCGCGCTGTCCTGTGGATGTGACGTCACATGACGCTGCATGTGCGTTCTCCCCGTTCTCCCGTGCTGGCCGCGCTGTTGGCTGCAGTACCCCCGACGGCCGTCGTGGTGAAGGGTGGGGCTAGAGAGTTTCATTTCTTAAAAGGAGCCTCATGCTCCTTTAAAGGGGACCTATTATGAAAAACACGTTTTTTCTTGTTTTAACATATATAAAGTGGTCTCCCCTCACCCTCCCAACTAGGGGTGGAAAAAAAAAAAAATCGATATTTCAATATATTGTTGTGCTCTCTGTTTCAATAAATAATCAATATACTGACAGCTAATATTAGGGCTGGGCGATATGGCAAAAAAAGTGATCACGATTTTTTTTCCCATATTGAATGATCTCGATTTTTAATCACGATTTTTTTTAAATCAGAAGATCCCCCCTCCCTTCTGGAATAAAATAGAAAGAAACCAGAGATTAGTTTTTTTTTTTATTAACAAATAAAGCAAATAGCATGTTTTAACAAGAATCCAGAATGCTACCAGTGGTACCCACCGAAAAAACTAGGGATGCACCGAAATGAAAATTTGATGCCGAAACTGAAGCGGAATAAAATTTAAAGACTTGGCTGAATACTGAGTACTGAATAGCCTACGGAATGCGGTTGTTCACAGTTTTTCATTTATTTTGCCATTCTTTTCACAATTGCATAGATAAAATTGCAATGACATTATTAACAACAAAAACAGTAAACTAATGAGTAGAAACCACTGTCAGGCAGCTGGCGATGCGGTTGCTTAAATTGACCAAAAGGTGGCTCTCTAACATCACAGTTTGTGTACTGTGCTTGACTCTGACGCTGGTTGGTAATTAAGGAGTTAAAATTCACTCGCCACTTACGGGACTCAGTAGCCAGCAGAAACGGCAGTTTTATTACATTTATTAACTGTAGTACCGCTATTATGAGAGGTTATTTCTCACAGTATTAGTCTAAAGGGACTTAAGGCTGATTTATGGTCCCGCGTTACACCAACGCAGAGCCTACGGCGTCATCTGGTGAGCTCTGCTTGTTGCCTCCGCGCTCCGACACATTCACTCCGCTGAGCGCGCACACACGCACGCACGCACGCACGCACGCACGCACGCACGCACGCACGCACGCACGCACGCACGCACGCACGCACGCACGCACGCACGCACACACACACCCATGTCGGGGCCGCAGAGTTTCTGAAGTCGGCGGTGATGAGTAATTTGTGGTACAAGCAGAGCGAATCACAACTGTAATGAGTGCGGTTCGAATAGACAATACATCCACCGCAAACCGTGAGTCCCGGTCGGCTCGAAGCTAAGCTAACGCTAGCCTGCGGTTGTTGTCTTGTAGTTTTATTCTCTCTGGTCACGCTTGCTCCCACCGGTGCAGGGGAGGCAGATGTGACTACTTTACTGCCTATGGTCATGCAACTTGCTGCGGCATGTCATGCATGATCAATTAATGCAGACAGCGCAGTGCCAGGAAAGCGGGTTGTGATTGGTTGTCGTGCACTTTGCTGCAGCATGTTTTGCACGTGATCGAGAAAGTAGACCCACAGCTGATCACCGTGATCGAACTTAATTTGATCGCGATCACAAATCGAGATAGTATAATCGCCCAGCCCTAGCTAATATCGATATTTTATTACAACACACATAATGGTTTACGCAGTTGTCACCGCACTATTGTTCAAGCTCTGCCCCGCCCGCCCCCACTGCCCTCGTGAACAAAACAAACATGTCGAAGCGGCCGCCTGAGAAACCAGCTCAGAAAATACAGAACGACCGGTTTACTTCGTACAGACAGCGGGCTGAGCAGCACTGTTAATGCTGGAAGTTACTTGCTGTTTGAGCCGGTGTTTAAGCTGCCATGTGCGTTAATCTCCGCTCGCACAGACAACCAGCTGTGTTAAGAAACGGACCCCGCTCGCGCTCCACGTGAGGAGAGCGGCTCGTACTGTAATACAAAATTATTCCACCTATTACAGACGCCGTTAAAGTAAATGATCGTCAGTCTTTTTGTGTTATGACGTTTATGCTTTTCACTCTGTAAGTGATCCTCGCTCGTATCCTTCCGTGTCCAGTCAACCGTGTGCTGGGAAAACTTGCAGATCATTGAATCACCAGACACGTTAAGCTTGATTTATGGTTCCACGTTACACCAACGCAGAGCCTACGCCGTAGGGTACGCGGCGGCGCGTACAGTACGGTGCGTGTCCTGCATACCCTACGGCGTAAATCTTCGTTGGTGTAACGCGGAACCATAAATCAGCCTTTACACACGGACACAGACACACTCAGACACACGCCCACCCGTGCACAACCAGTGTTCGGATCAAATCGAATCAAATGGTGATAATCGATTCTGAATCTTAAGAATCGGATCAATTCTTGACATTTTAATAGATACCCAGCCCTAGGAGGCAGTGAGGTACTTTGCAAAATTAAGTTGCTTACTGACTTTTCAGTATTAGAAACAAAGCAGTGCACTGTCCTGGTTTATATAAAACATGTTATTAATGTTCATGAACTTTAATTTGTCCAGCTGTACAGAGTTTACATTTACAAGCCTAGGAGACGGTGAGGAAATATACAAATGCACTTTCTTGTATGAAGTTTTGGCATTGAATAAATGCATAACTACAGACGTTTTCCTTTTTATAGGTATTTTTTCTTTTTCAGTCCCATATATCGTGATATATCGCTCTTACCGATATATCGATATATCGAATATCGAAAATATCGTGATATTATCGATATCCTGGGCCACATATCGCCAAAGTATCGAATCGGGACTTACCCGTATCGTCCCACCCCTACTCCCAACACAGAAAAGATGAAATCCCATGAATTTCTGCAAGGTCTGTACCCCCGCCCTGCAGAATCTTCCAGTGTCATGTGACTTTCTACGGCCCATTCTGAATCTGCGCCTATGGTGACGTCACCATAGGCGCTCATTTCCATAGGTCGGCCTCTGCTGCTGAAACCACGCCCACAACCAGCTCTCTCCGCCGGCTGGAGCTTCAGCCATTGTTTAGAAGCGGTGACTGTTTCCACCGCGAGGGACAGTTAAAATGAGGTTTTGCATCAACAGTTTCCCGTCATAAAAGGATCAGTGCCCACAGTACGGACCCGGCAACTGCACACGAGTCAGCGGTAAGTGACGTACATTTTTTGTGTTAGTTATATTTGTATGATCTTTGCATGGGCTAAGTATTTAGCTTAGCTCCGGAGCATCGGGGCCGCATACGGAGCTGCCGGAGCTGCTCACGGACCGGACCGTCGAGGAGCCCCAGGCCCGGAGCTCCGAACCCGGAGGCTCCGGGGGAGCTCCGGGCGCCGGCGGCTCTATTAGTACCGTAATACATTTTTCTTTTCTCTATGGTTTCAGATCTGCCAAGCAATGCACCTGAAGCTGTTCAACGACACCTTCAGAAGACGCGCGGTCCTTCCTTGAGCCAGTAATAGTGCATAAATGTTATTTATATATTTTAACAATAAAGTTGCCATTTGTGAAAATTCAGTGTTGTGATTTCTTTACAGTTAACATGATTAATTTGTCTTGTAACATAAATGAAATGAGGAATCTGAGTATAAATAACTGTGGTGTACCTGTTTAGAATTAAATTAAATCTTCCTGTGTGAAGACGAGGTGACTAAAGGCTGATTTATGGTTCCGCGTTACACCAACTCAGAGCCTACGGCGTAGGGTACGCGTCGATTTAACGCAGAACCGTAGACACGCTTTGCTACGCAGCCACTGCTCTTCTCCCCGGAGCAACGCTTTGTCTCCTCCCCTGCTACACGTCATTCAAGCAGCCAATCAGCGCAGGGCCTCATTATCATAGCCTCCCCGACCCTAAAATGAAGCACAGAAAAAGGCTTTAGAAGCGGTAAAACTAGAGACATGGCCCACAGGCTGAATTTCTGATTTATGTAGAAAAAACAAGCTTTAGCTTGTTTTTAAGACATGCAAGGCCTTTTTAAAATATACATAAAATGCCATAATATGTCCCCTTTAAGGTGAGTAGTAGTCTGACTTACTAACTTTGTTTTCAGCCTGGGGGGGTTCAAAGGGGAAAGAATTGTGTGGAAAAAAAGCCCTTTATTTGTCAGGCTGTCGAAACGATGCAAGTTTATTTAGAAATATTTCATGGCTGCAAATACAGGACTGTCTCAGAAAATTAGAATATTGTGATAAAGTTCTTTATTTTCTGTAATGCAATTAAAAAAACAAACATTCTGGATTCATTACAAATCAACTGAAATATTGCAAGCCTTTTATTATTTTAATATTGCTGATCATGGTTTACAGCTTAAGATTAAGATTCCCAGAATATTCTAATTTTTTGAGATAGGATATTTGAGTTTTCTTAAGCTGTAAGCCATGATCACCAATATTAAAATAATAAAAGGCTTGCAATATTTCAGTTGATTTGTAATGAATCCAGAATGTATGACATTTTTGTTTTTGTAATTGCATTACAGAAAATCACAATATTCTAATTTTCTGAGACAGTCCTGTATATTAATTACTAATAGGGATGCCCCGATATCGGTATCGAAGCCGATACTGCTCTCATATACTCGCAAAAACTACTCTAGGGGGGAGATGTTGAGCTGAGGCTGGACACTCAGCCTCAGCCAGCGGTTAGCCGCTAGTCCGCTAAGCTCAGCGTGGTGATGAGAAGAGAGTGAATCGTGAGTGAGACTGGCAGCGCCGTTTCAGGCAAGATAGAGACAATTAATGCAGCGGGACGTCAGCAGTGTGGACATATTTCAAAATAAGAGACGACGGCAGAAGCAAGGCAGACTGAAGCTACTGCTGCTAAGGTGTCAAGAGGAGGGAAGGAGAATACGTCGTTTAATACCAGTAAATTGATAAAACATCTAAAGACGCATCATAAAGCTGAGGATACGCAGGTTACTAATGCTACTGCAAGACCACAACGGCAACATTAGCTCAGGTTCTGCAAAAGAGACAGACGATGGAAAGAGAGGAAATCCCAGGCTGAGTTTTGTTTGAAATAGTTATTCTACTCTTTTTATTTATTTTTATTGAATGTATCTGTTGCAAATAAAACCTGTCTTCCAATTCCTTGCATTTTTCATGGCATTTTTAACCTAGTTATTTTAGTGGTAGAAGTATCGTATCGGTACACAAATTAAAATACTCGTACTCGGTGTGAAAAAAATGGGACCGGGGCCTCCCTAATTACTAAGCATGAAAACACTTATTTTGTATAAAATACAAAAGAAGCACAACTCTATACTGAAAACGTGGTGATGGCTGCTGTGCTGCTAATTCTTTTATGAAAGAAAAATGTATTTTCCGTCTTAAAAGTTGCCACAAGTTTTCAATTAACGTCATGGAATAACTTGCCTTTTGTGTCCTGGATGCTGTAGATCAGTTATGCCATGGGAGATATAAAAAGGAGGGAAAAAAGCCACCCGAAATATGTTTAGAACTACAAATGACATTTATTTTCCTTTTTTTTTTTTTTAAATCACTTCTAGTTATGTGTTGACTTTGTTCGTAAAACAACAACAACAAAGTCCCCAGATAAAAACAACCTCAGACATTCGTTGCTGGTCCAGTAATATTTAAAGTGATATAGGACTAATATGCCAGCAGTATCTACTCTAGTCTGTTAACATAATATTGTTTATGTAATAATATTAATTATTGTGTTTTTGTACAATAACATAACTCTTGGGGGCCCCCTAATGGTTACGGGGCCCTAAGCAGCCGCTTAGTTCGCTTATGCCTTGGGCCGGATCTGGATATACTCCTTTTTCCTCCAAATCTCAAATGTATGCTTTGAAAAAGACCGTTGACGCTTTTGGAGGGGTTTCAGCTCTTTGATGTCACAGACAGCCAACACTAACAAAACAAACCAACTGGGAACCTGAAACCCAGGAACCATGAATCCAGGACCAGTTCTGGTGTTTACCTCCGAGCAGCAGGAGAACCATGAATACAGGACTAGTTCTGGTGTTTACCTCCGAGCAGCAGGAGAACCATGAATACAGGACTAGTTCTGGTGTTTACCTCCGAGCAGCAGGAGGACCATGAGGTCTGAGGCGGTCTTGAGCTGGGCCACGTCCTCCTCCCGCTCCCCGTCCACCGTCTGAGCCACCACGTCCAGCAGACACTCCACCAGCCCCGCCTCCACCAGCTGCAGCTTGATCACGTCTGCAGAGGAAGAGCCACAGTCACAGTCACACCAACCGC
The DNA here is from genome assembly GCF_033807715.1 of Cololabis saira. NCBI lineage: Eukaryota > Metazoa > Chordata > Actinopteri > Beloniformes > Belonidae > Cololabis > Cololabis saira. The sequence goes on from NC_084606.1 coordinate 39,826,523, forward strand.
CTGAAGACTGGACACACGTCCACAACTCTAAAGGGTGCCTTCACACCTGTCCCGTTTGGATAAGTTGTTCCGGAACAGGGAGCGTTTCCCCCTAAAGATCGGAACGTTGGGTACATGTGAACACAGCAATCACGCTCTGAAACGGCACAAAACAAGCGAGCCGAGATGTCCTAGGAGAGGTGGTCTCAGCTTGCTTCCATTCCAGACCTGAAACAGTTCTTTTTTTTTTATTTGTAGTGAGAACATAATCGACACAGCAACCGACACAACTCCATTCATGTGTATGTGCGACCGCGGCGCAAGGAGAAGAGTCGGCGCAGCCTCCACCACCTTCTCTACTATTGGACGTGCCCAGATGTCGTCCCAACGCGGCACGGTGGAATTAAACAATGTTCAATCCAAGCAGGGTTTGCGCAGCGCAAACGCTGCGGCAGGCGCCCTCTGGCCCGCCGCTGAGCTCCACTCTGAGCCGGTAGCACATAAATGAATGGGTAAAGCCTGATTTATGGTTCCGTGTTACACCAACGCAGAGCCTACGCCGTAGGCTCTGCGTTGGTGTAACGCGGAACCATAAATCAGCCTAAAGCCGGCGGCGGCGGCCTGCGCTGCGCTGAAAGGGGCGTGTTATTTATCCCGGGGTACAGAAGAGGAAACTCCTCCCGCGCTCATTTGACCAATCAGAGAGCAGCTAGTTCGTGAATGGCATTTGTTATCAGCTTTGAACCGCTACAGACGGTTGCCTTGTGAATAGTGATGCACCGATTGTTCGGTAACCGAAATTGTTCGGCCGAAAATGGCAAAAAAACACTTTCGGTGTTCGGTGGAATAAGTGGGAAAAAAATCGAACAATTAATAACGGCGTTGTAATATAAATAGACTGGCCGCTCCGTACCTGTTGCGCACCACATAAATAGTTGGCCAACCAAAAACTAACCACATAACGCTCCCGTATTGGTTGCGCACCACATAAATAGTTGGCCAACCAAAAACTAACCACATAACGCTCCCGTATTGGTTGCGCACCACATAAATAGTTGGCCAACCAAAAACTAACCACATAAGAATTTAACTAACATTCACCAGCAGGTGGAACCAAAACAACATAAATCAATCTATTACAGGTGCGTTTAGATGACGAAATCAAACAGCGAAGAGCGTGGAGTGAAGTGGTGCGGTGCAAACATGTCAGCAGTGTAGAAGTATATTAGAGTGGCACAGAATAATACAAGAATGGCTGTTTGCAATGAATGTTCTGCTCAAATATCTAGAGGGGGCACATCTGCAAAGTCTTTCAGCACTACAAGTTTGATTTATCATTTGAAATGATAAAAAACCCTGAGCGCTTTAATGCATTTTTATTGTTTTAAGGCCTATGTTACAATGTTCAGTCAGTTAAGCCTAACGTAAGCTCAAAGATGGCCACAAAATTTATTTTGCTAATTTATTTATTTTAAGTTATTGTTCTTTGCTGGTATAATGTCTGCTGGAATATTTAAGAAATGCTGGGAAATTAAAAAATGTTCAGTTTTTTATGTTCAACAAATGTTTTCTACCTTGTAATTTTGTAAAAGATTTTTTTCTTTTAAAAGCATGCCTAAATCAAATTTATTTGATCTATGCAATGGTGAAAAAAATGTTTTTGTAATTGTTTATTATTATTTTCGGTTTTGGCCACAAATTTTCATTTCGGTGCATCACTACTTGTGAACAAACTCCACAAACGAGAAACGGAACAACTGTATCGATTTAGTCCCTGAATCGGAACAACACAAACGGGCCACAGGTGTGAAAGCAGCCTAAACCAGCCTTAATGTTCTCAGCAGTCTGCTTTCAGATACTGACATCAGCAGCACATTCCCCCCCAACAGGCGCGGCGCATCAAGTTAATGAAGAGTTAATGCAGTGGAGGAGGAGCCTTCCCGTCCACAGGTCCGACCGACTTTTCCACCAGTACCTACTCAGCCCGACTCGCCTTGGTTCTTTTCCATTAGGGGTCTAACGTGCCGAGTAGATACTTTTCTGTATCTACTCTGCGGAGGTTCTAAGCGGCTGAGTCGGCTGTATCTGACGTCATCACACTACAGGCCACGGACGGCTTCTGGTTCATTTTATTCCACCATCAACGGCAGCAAAAGTCTGTTTCATGATCCAACTCGGAGAGAATTAAAAAGGGATCTAGACTTATGGAAGAGTGGCAAGAAGAAAGCCATTTCTTAAAGATATCCATATAAAGTGTTGTTTAAAGTTTGCCACAAGCCACCTGGGAGACACACCAAACATGTGGAAGAAGGTGCTCTGGTCAGATCAGACCAAGATCAAACCTTTTGGCAACAATGCAAGACGTTATGTTTGGCGTAAAAGCAACACAGCTCATCACCCTCAACACACCATCCCCACTGTCAAACATGGTGGTGGCAGCATCATGGTTTGGGCCTGCTCTTCTTCAGCAGGGACAGGGAAGATGGTTAACATTGATGGGAAGATGGATGGATCCAAATACAGGACCATTCTGGAAGAAAACCTGATGGAGTCTGCAAAAGACCTGAGACTGGGACGGAGATTTGTCTTCCAACAAGACAATGATCCAAAACATAAAGCAAAATCTACAATGGAATGGTTCACAAAAACATATCCAGGTGTTAGAATGGCCAAGTCAATGTCCAGACCTGAATCCAATGGAGAATTTGTGGAAAGAACTGAAAACTGCTGTTCACAAACGCTCTCCATCCAACCTCACTGAGCTCCAGCTGTTTTGCAAGGAGGAATGGGCAAAAATTTCAGTCTCTCGATCTGCAAAACTGATAGAGACAAACCCCAAGAGACTTACAGCTGTAATCGCAGCAAAAGGTATTTCGCAACAAAGTATTAACTTAAGGGGGCTGAATAATTTTGCACGCCCAATTTTTTCAGTTTTTTATTTGTTAAAAAAGTTTGAAATATCCAATAAATTTCGTTCCACTTCATGATTGTGTCCCACTTGTTGATTCCTCACAAAGAATTACAGTTTTATATCTTTATGTTTGAAGCCTGAAATGTGGCAAAAGGTCACAAAGTTCAAGGGGGCCAAATACTTTCGCAAGGCACTGTATCTTCCTTTGTTTCAGTCACACACAAATGTAGATCACAGACACGCCGCCACACAGCTGATACGTGCCTTCGCGCGCGCCCAGACACAGCTTCAGACGCGCTTTGACCTTGACCTTTCAGAACGTGTTTGACAAGGACAGAAATGCGTTACCGTTTTCAGCGAGCGGCGCCAGCACCTCGAAGATCATCTCCTTCTTCTCGTGCTCCGTCTGCTTCTGGAAGAGACGCACCAGCTCCTCTGCGATGTTGGTGGAGGCAAACTGCTCCTTGCTGGACTCTGAAAGCGCAGGTTGGAGCACGGGTTCAAGCACCTACTTCAGACCCATCAGTACGTGCTACATTAAACGCTTATCTGAACCCCCCTGACCCAAGATCCCACCCTTGCCTGGTTTATACATTATATTATGGTATATTATAGTATATACTCACCTAGCTCGGCCAAATTGCCAAAAGCAATGAGGCACATTTCTGTGAGGGCGGTGTTGTGGGAGTGGACGCCCAGCAGCTTCACCAGGGTGGGGATCACACCCATGTTGATCAGCTGGGCTTGTAAAGAATCTGGACAGGAGACAGACAGACAGGAAGTTTGTTGTTCTGAAACCAGGCTGGGGGGGGGGACTTACAAAGCTGAAGAAGAAAGAACATGGTCTCAACTCTCAAACACTTGCCATGGCGGTGGAAACTGGCGCGGTGAAAACTGCCTCAGATCAACAACGGGACACGTTACACCAAAAGGGAGAGATCGAATCTGAAGAGTGTAGCAACCGTGTCAAACTGCCTCTCTTTTACACCGTACACCCGGCGCAGCATCTCAGGTTGATGTCTGGACTTTACCTGTGCAACATCCGTGTCCCGTAGAGCACCTGCAGGTTTTATGCGACTCTGGACTCTCTAGCAAACACAAGACTTCACAGTCGGAGACTGCAAGCTTCTCTGGTTCTGAGGTTAAAGAAATGATGTTGTTCATCCATGCTGATAGTTTTCTGTTTTTGTGACCTGGTAAGGATGAGAAAGTCACTGTTTATGACTCCGTTTCTTTTCCACGCTTGTATCTTACAAAGCATGCCTCCAAAGCCTTTAAGGCAGAGTTCAGGGATCGTTATTAACCACAATAACATCTCTTATAAACGAGGCAGAAAACTGCCAGATCTATACAACGAGTCGCCTCGACCAGACGGCGGTAACGTCGCTGTTTCTGAGCAGCGCTACGATCAAGCACTTTCTCACATCACAACAGAGCTAGGAAGACTTCCAGAGAACACACTGCCCTCTTGACACACGTCTTCTCTAAATTTGACTCTTTTTAAAAGGATGAAAGCCTGGAATGAAACGTCAACAAGATAACGACTGCTCCTAGAACAGGGGTCGGCAACCAGCGGCTCTAGAGCCTAGTGGCTCCTGGAGCTTTTTCAAAAATGTTTGACCTTTTTTTTCTCCTTTATTTCTTCTTTTTTACTCTTTTTTTCTTCCTTTTTCCTTTCTAATCTCGACATTTCAACTTTTTTCTCAAAATTTTGACTTTTCTTGACATCTCGACTTTTCTCACGAAATTTTGACTATTTCCTCAACATTTCGCCTTTTTTCTCGACATTTCAACTTTTTTCTCGACATTTCAACTTTTTTCTCAACATTTCGACTTTTTTCTCGACATTTCAACTTTTTTCTCAACATTTCAACTTTTTTCTCAACATTTCAACTTTTTTCTCAACATTTCAACTTTTTTCTCAAGATTGTCCTTCAACATTAATCTTGACATTTCGACTTTTCTCTCGAAATTTCAACTTTTTTCTCGACATTTTGACTTTTTTCTCAAGAATTTCGACATATTTCTTTAAAGTGCATAATGAAAAAATAAATCTCCCCCAGTTCTAACTAATATAGAAACATGCAGCATGTGTTGCCTTCATTCTAAGGCTGATACAAGACTTAAAATTTTTTTTGCGGCTCCAGACATATTTGTTTTTTGTGTTTTCGGTCCAATATGGCTCTTTCAACATTTTGGTTGCGACCCCTGTGTTAGAAGCTGCAACAATTCACCCATTCTGTTGGTGCCGGACGGGCCCCGGCTCCGGCTCTAGCCCCGGTTCTGGCCCCGACCCCAGCTCGAACCCTGACCCCGACCCCGCCCCCGACTCAGGCCCCCAGCTCCAACTTTAACCCTGGCTCTGCCTTCGGCCCCGACTCCGCCCCTGGCTCCGGCTCCAGCCCGGCTCCAGCCCCGGCTCATCACGTGGTCGCTGCTTTCAACACGCTCAGTTATCACAGCCATGACTGCAGGACGCCCCATGAAAAGCAGGTGAAAGCACATGAGGGCCCGGACTCGCTGGGAACGCTGGAAGGATGTAGCTCGCTAGTGATGCAGGATTAACCACAACCACACAGGGATCTCTACTGGGAGCTCAGTTCAGAAAAGGTTGGGCCGCCACGGCAGGATACGGTACATCCCGGCTGAACCCGGTCCGAGGCAACTATGGAAACGCCTACATGAGGCTTCTCTTCTCACGGCACAGTGTTGAACCTTTGCCCGTGCGCTGATGTCGGCGTCCATCTTCTCCCAACTTTTTCTGATTTGAGGTTTTCTAAACACTCAAAACAAGTTCCCAGCTGTCCCTAACAGGAGAGGCGGTTTATCTAAGTGAGCGAAGGCTCTACCTCAACGAAGCTGACAAACTAACACTAACTGATGTGTGGAGAGGTTTTGCAGAGGGAAAGCGAGACAAAAGAACCCTTGGGAACTAACTGGCTTCTGCATTAAACTGCTAAAGAATGTGATCTGGTCTCCATCCAGGTCCCAATAACAGACACAGCAATTCCAAGTTCAGTGTGGGACCTAAAACCAAGTCCAGGGAAGAACCGTCCCTCCACAAATTCATCCAGAGCCAGTGTGGGGGGGGGGGGGTTCCCAGACACTGTCGTGTAGTGAACTCAGAATAAAAGATGCTGAAACGCATCCTGGAGGGGTTGGTGATCAGGGGAGATCTGAACACGGCTGGAACGGGTATCAGTGTCGTCTTCAGGTGTCTGGTCGTCCATCCATCCAGTTAGACGTCTTTAATGGAGACGGTTTAGCTGTGCAGCTGCTCCTCTAGAGGCTTGGAGACATTCCCGGACGTGGAGAAAATGTCCAACCAAGCTGTCCTCTCACAAACTCTCGCCTTTCATTCAAATGGCGCCTTTCCAGTAGTACCTACTCAGCCCGACTTGACTCGCCTCGCCCTCGTTTCTTTTCAACACCTAGATCAGAAGTAGGAGGGTTGGAGCGAAGCTGCTGTGACGTACTCGATTGGGCCAACCGCCTGACCAAACACTTAGAACCTTGGCAGAGTAGTTACAGAAAAAGTATCTACCGTATTTTTGCGACCATTAGGCACATATAAATGTGTTTTTTTTTTTAAATGTGCTGGCCCAATGATGCAAGGCGCCCATTGTATTATTTAAAAGCTGATTTATGGTTCCGCGTTACACCGACGCAGAGCCTACGCCGTAGGGCTGCGTCGACTTAACGTGGATCCATATGGCGGACGTAGTAGGGACCACCATGAGAAAGTTAAAGGGGGAAGGGGGGTGCGTGAATTGCCCGTGATTGCCCGGCGGCGGCTCCGTGGCGGGACACCTGGAGCAGACGGGGAGACTCGGACTCCCTACCGAGAAGGAGACGCGGCTCCTGGGGGAGCTGTGCCGCAGAGGCCAAAAGGCCGGAGGAACCACCGGGTCGGTGGGCTCCGTCGTTTACTGTGAAGGATTGTAGATGCGTGGGCTGACGTGTCTGTTGGGCTAGACTGTTGTTCGGGCTTTTGCAAAAGCCGGCATCATTTCCGAGGGGCCGCACAGCACGGAAAGGGACTCGACTGCTCAGCACGGCCAGAGAGCTGCGGGCTCGTGCCAGTCGCAGCACGCAGCAGTTCTCCCGGTCTCATTGATCAGTTCTCCCGGTCTCATTGATCACTTCTCCCGGTCTCATTGATCACTTCTCCCGGTCTCAGCTGATCACTTCTCCCGGTCTCAGCTGATCACTTCTCCCGGTCTCAGCTGATCACTTCTCCCGGTCTCAGCTGATCACTTCTCCCGGTCTCAGCTGATCACTTCTCCCGGTCTCAGCTGATCATTTCTCCCGGTCTCAGCTGATCACTTCTCCCGGTCTCAGCTGATCACTTCTCCCGGTCTCATTGATCAGTTCTCCCGGTCTCATTGATCACTTCTCCCGGTCTCAGCTGATCACTTCTCCCGGTCTCAGCTGATCACTTCTCCCGGTCTCATTGATCACTTCTCCCGGTCTCAGCTGATCACTTCTCCCGGTCTCAGCTGATCACTTCTCCCGGTCTCAGCTGATCATTTCTCCCGGTCTCAGCTGATCACTTCTCCCGGTCTCAGCTGATCACTTCTCCCGGTCTCAGCTGATCACTTCTCCCGGTCTCAGCTGATCACTTCTCCCGGTCTCATTGATCAGTTCTCCCGGTCTCATTGATCAGTTCTCCCGGTCTCAGCACGATCAGGCTCGGATGAATGCAGAAACGGAGGATGAAGATTTCGATGGGTTTAATGTAATAACTTAGAGTACAATCAAACTAATTTTTGCTCCCGCTTTATTATTAATTTTTTTTCCCGCTCTTTTTGTGTGTTGCGCGCGCGTGCGTGTGTGTTGTAAACCTGCGCTCCGTGTGTGTAGACGGCGCCTTTTCGGTTGGTGCGCCATGTGTGTTTTTTAATCCAAAAATGACACAAAAAACTGAGGGTGCGCCTTTCCACACGGCGCGCCAATTGATCGCGAAAATACGGTACTCGGCACGTTAGACCCCTAGTGTAAAAGTACCAAACAGAGTGGAGGAGAGCCGGGCTGAGTAGGTACTAGTGGAAAAGCGCCAAAAGAGAACCGTGGTAGTCGGCTCCACTTTTGGACTGGTGGGACGAACCTGGACAGAGGAGAGCAGGGACTAGGCTCTGCTGCATCGGGCCCGGATGAACTCCAGATCACATCCAGTTAACTCCAGATCACATCCAGTTAACTCCAAGGTTACTTTTTCTTGCCCCCCAGAGCCGCATGACTACATCAGCTAAAAAGCAACAGTTGCAGTAACTGATGCTCACCTTGGAGGGCCGAGTACTGCGGGAGGGAGGGAGGCGCCAGCATGAGAGCAGATATTAATAACACTAGATTACTAGAGGCGGAGTTGGAAAAGCAAGAACAGTGAAAGAACAGGAGACAGATGAGTCAAAGCAAAGAATCTGCAGCTCAACCACAGCGTCTGATACGAGGAGGAGAGCGCGGGCCCGCTGATTAGTGGGGTGAGTGAACAGGGTTCTTGGGGGAGGATGGTCATACCATTATCATTGCTATAGTTCATCAGCATGCCACAAAAGACAGTCAACAGCTTCTGATTTCCCGGCTCAGTATTTTGGGAGAGGGATTTAATGTGTTCAGCTACTATTTGAGCCCCTCCTGCCAGGTCAACTGCACTCCTGCCCTCATCTGCAAAACAAAGAGGCCAGGACACAAATCAACCACAAGGCAAAGTCAAACGTGAAGCAACATCACCACAACCTGGAAAAGATGAGTGAAAGCAATCTGGCATCAGCAGTAGACGGCATTCAGATCAGTGACCCGGAGGAGGCTGAGGAGCCACGGTGCTGGGTGGAGCTGGGTGGAGGCGGGTGGATGTGGTTGTCCTGGAGCTGGGTCCATCCGGGGCTGGGACCTGGTCCCCAGGCCTTCAATCTGCTGGTGTGTGTGTGTGTGTGTGTGTGTGTGTGCGTCTCCTGCTGAATCTGCTGCACCTCGTCTTTAATTAACGTTTTTATCCCTTAACAATAAATGCACAGGGACATCCGTCTCCCTGAGAGGGATCACACAGAGACGGGTCAGCCGTAGCCCCGCATCCCGGACCATTTCCCTGGCTGTCCTCTCCACTGTTGCACAGGCACAATCCAGGCCCGTTGGACAGGTACAGTCCAGGGGCCTCATTTATAAAGCTCGATTGCGCACAAAACAGGGCTTGAAAGATGCGCACGCCACCTTCTACGCAAAGGTTGGGATTTAAAAAGAAAAAAATAACCGAAAAATGTGTGTATCCCTACGGCAACCCTGACCCTCCCGTAGGAACAGTCTGAAGATATGGGGAACTGGCAACGCAGGCGGTGAGGTGGTGAAATGAAGCCAGATTCATGTCATACTCTTAATAATGTCATCACATATCAGACTTATGATAAAATAGCGCTGATCGTGTCCCTCTGTGTTTGAAGCTCAGCGTCAGTCAGGACTCTGGTGCTGCTGGTACTGGTACTGGTGCTGCAGGTGCAGGACACGCCATGAACCTCCTCTTCTCCACCGCTTCCAACCGTAAAGTGACTGAGGACAAAACAAATGAGTGCCGGGCCACTCTACGGAGCCCCTAAAGGGACACTGATTTTTAAAAAAATATATAATGAGTTTTACGCGCGCGTGAAACCTTACGTGCGGGTGTAAGCCTAAATTATGGTTCTGCGTTAAAACGACGCAGAGCCTACATCGTAGGGTACGTGGCGACGCACACCTATTCCGTTGCTGCTTCCACATGCCTGCAGTGTGCTGTTGAGGTCCCCGACCCCCCAGTCTGGCCTTCGGCATGAGGGTCCCCCCTTATGATCCAGGTCCTGGTCCAGGTTTCTTCCCTCCTAAAGGGGAGTTTTTCCTTGCCACTGTTTGGCTTAAGGTTTTTCTCCCACTAGGGGAGTTTTTACCTGCCATTGTTTATGTAATAATTGCTCGGGGGTTTATGTTCATGTTCTGGATCTCTGGAAAGCGTCTAGAGACAACATCTGTTGTATTAGACGCTATATAAATAAAATGGAATTGAATTGAATAAATCAGCCTTTTCACACGTGCACGTAAAACTCTTTATATATATAAAAAAATCTGTGTCTCTTTAAGGGCTCCGTACCTATGGCCTCCACCTTCAAATCACACACTTCTTTTTTTTTTCTGCACCATCTGTCCGTGGCACTCACGGCGTTTAGCGCAGCAATGACGTGCTGCCACTCACTCGCTTTATTTTATACTATTTATATACTTTCTACTTTTACTGTGACCACCAAATAATGTGGTTTTCCTGCTTCCACCTCATCCACAACATCTCCATCTCAGTCTCCGTGAAATTTAGTGGCACGGTGGCTCGACACGTCTCATTCATCCTGACGCACAAACAGGCTGCAGGAAGCCGCTGCGCATGCTCAGCAGGCTCATTTATATGCAAATACTACTTTGCATTGCCCATTTATGGTATGAAGTGGGCGTGTAGAGGGCGGGATGTGAGGCGAATTCAGCTGCGCAACCTTCCAGCTGCACTGTGATTTATAAAGCGAACATTGCGTGCAGGTGTGCGTGCAGACAGACTTTTAAATCAGGATTTTTTTTTGCGCCCGCCATTTTCGGCTTTTGGCTTTACGTGCACTTTAAGTATGAATCCTACACACTCTTTTATAAATGAGGCCCCAGGACTGTCGGACAGGTACCGTCCAGGACCGTCGGACAGGTACCGTCCAGGACCGTTGGACAGGTACAGTCAGGGCTCAACAGAACAAGACCAGGCTGGCAAACACAGTGGACAGGAGGAATTAGGTAAGGAGTCATGTCTGATGTCCCCACAATCTCTGCTGAAGACATCCGGCCGCAGAAGTTTGGAGGCTTCACCAACCACCAGCATCCTTCAGGGGTTGAGCTCAGGGCTCCGGGGGGGACAGAAAACTGTCAACTAGTCTCCGGTTTGGGGACGGAACCCCCATGTGGATGGTCATGGTGCTGGACTGTGATGAAGGGACGAGGAGGTGCGTCCTTGTGTCCTCATTCCTGCTTCACTCATCGGCTAGTCTCCAAAATCTACTTTTGCTGATGTGGAGACGCCTTCCAGATGCCTCATGTCCAACATGTGGACACGTCTCCAAGGTGATCCACCCGTGAGCAATGTCACCAGGTGATCATTGTCAAGAATCAATTCCATTCCGATTCTTAAGATTCAGGATCGATTATTAGTATTTGATTCGATTCGATATTGATTTGGGTTAGTGCAGGAGTCGGCAACCCACTGCTCTAGAGCCGCATGTGGCTCTTTAGCAGCGCCCTAGTGGCTCCTGGAGCTTTTTCAAAAATGTTTGACCTTTTTTTTCCCTTTTTTTTCCCCTCTTTCTTTCCTCTTCCTTTTTCCTTTCCTTTTTAATCTCGACAATTCAACTTTTTTCTCGAAATTTTGACTTTTTTCTCGAGATTGTACTTCAACATTAATCTCGACATTTCGAGTAACAGTCCTGGGGAAGCTGCTCTGTATCTGGGAGTAACAGTCCTGGGGAAGCTGCTCTGTACCTGGGAGTAACAGTCCTGGGGAAGCTGCTCTGTATCTGGGAGTAACAGTCCTGGGGAAGCTGCTCTGTACCTGGGAGTAACAGTCCTGGGGAAGCTGCTCTGTACCTGGGAGTAACAGTCCTGGGGAAGCTGCTCTGTACCTGGGAGTAACAGTCCTAGGAGTAACAGTCCTGGGGAAGCTGCTCTGTACCTGGGAGTAACAGTCCTGGGAAAGCTGCTCTGTACCTGGGAGTAACAGTCCTGGGAGTAACAGTCCTGGGAGTAACAGTCCTGGGAGGCTTCTCTGTACCTGGGAGTAACAGTCCTGGTCCTGGGGAAGCTGCTCTGTACCTGGGAGTAACAGTCCTAGGAGTAACAGCCCTGGTCCTGGGGAAGCTGCTCTGTACCTGGGAGTAACAGTCCTAGGGAAGCTGCTCTGTACCTGGGAGTAACAGTCCTAGGAGTAACAGTCCTGGTCCTGGGGAAGCTGCTCTGTACCTGGGAGTAACAGTCCTAGGGAAGCTGCTCTGTACCTGGGAGTAACAGTCCTAGGAGTAACAGTCCTGGGGAAGCTGCTCTGTACCTGGGAGTAACAGTCCTAGGGAAGCTGCTCTGTACCTGGGAGTAACAGTCCTAGGAGTAACAGTCCTGGTTCTGGGGAAGCTGCTCTGTACCTGGGAGTAACAGTCCTAGGAGTAACAGCCCTGGTCCTGGGGAAGCTGCTCTGTACCTGGGAGTAACAGTCCTGGGGAAGCTGCTCTTCCCCGTACGGAGTAGGCCGGTTGTTCTGTAGCTTCTGCGCTTATTTCTCAGGCCTTTCTCGACATGTTTGTTTTGTTCATGAGGGCAGCGGGGGCAGAGAAGCATGCAGTGTCCCCAGCTTTTAGTGACCCCTTTTGCAGCATTTTCTCCAAAGAAAAGTTAATTTAGTTCAGGAGTTTTAAAAAGCAGCGCCTTGTTAATGCTTCGCTTTGCCATGTTCATTGTTTGATAGTTTCACACCACGCGCATGTGTGAATTAAATGACGTGACTACTGGGATTAAAGTTCACCGGGCAAAAATGTAATAATGAAAAACAATAAAACGATCTTTAGACATACGAATAGATTTTTAGGAATTAATGAGAGCAGCTCCTGGGACGGGTTTACACCCCCCACCCTCACCCCCCAGCTCGGCGTGACGGCATCTGCTCCACACTGTTCCTGCTGGTGGGTCCGTCTGGAACAGAAGAGTCATGGTGTAACTCCTGCTCCATCAGTCCCACTCCGGCAGCTGAGCAGAGTTTGGCGTCTGAGGCGGCGAGCAGCTGCCCCCCCTCACTTCCCCCACTTCCACTAGCAAATGTCACATCCCACAACATTCCACAGATACCCACTTTTCAACCGGACCAGGAAAAGCGCACAAGGCTCTGCAGCTGTGATGACACAGCCCCCCCAGTTCCTCGCCCCCACCCCTCACCCCAAAAAGCATAACCTCAACAACAGTGTTTTCATCTTTTCACTCATTCTTCCTGGAGAGCTTTTTGCATGGTGGCCAAGACCCGCCATTGCTGAAAATTAAAGAAACGCTGCAAATATAAAGAAACGCCGCTGCAAATAAAAAAAACGCTTTGCAAATAAAAAGAAACGCCGCTGCAAATAAGAAAAAAAACGACGCAAATAAAAAAGCCACAACGGAAGTGAATTACCGGGGACTATTTTTGCTGATGCACCGGTGTTTTTTACGTGAGAGGAGAAGAAGACGACGACGAAGAGGACGTAAGTGAAAAGGAAGAAATAAGAAGAGCGAGGAATAAGAACAACGAACGAGAAAATAAGTGAAAACGTTAGTGTTCAACGTCGCTACGTGTAATTTTTAATGTGCAACACCGGTGCATCGGCAAAAATAGTCCCCGGTAATTCACTTCCGTTGTGGCTTTTTTATTTGCGTGTTTTTTTTATTTTATTTGCAGCGGGGTTTCTTTATATTTGCAGCGTTTCTTTTATTTGCAGCAGCGTTTCTTTTTGTTTGCAGCGTTTATTTTATTTGCTAAGCGTTTATTTTATTAGCAGCTGCGTTTGTTTCTGTTTGCAGTGTTACCTTTATTTTCAGCAGTCTCGGCCACCGTATTTTTGTCATGTAGTTAGTCACATGACCAAAGCGCGACGCACCAGAGGAGACGGAGGAACAGCGGTTGTTCTTGGATCTAAACGAGAACCATCGGACGGCAGCTCAGGTCCACAAAAATCCTATGGACGTAGTTAGAACAAATGAATATAAACATGTGTGGGTTACTATAAGCGATGCAGAGTGACTGAGCTGACTTCTTATTGTGGATTAAAAGTCAGACCACATGTGCAGCAGACAGGATGGAGAACATTCTGCATTTATTCATTCAAACATGACAGGTCTGTGGAAAGGCTGCTGCTGGGCTGAAGCGCTCAGCATGGTTTTCAGCGCCTGACCGAGCCTGGTACTCACAACTCTGGTACTTACGGCTGTCGTAGCAGATGTTGCCGAGCGCCCGTCCCGTCTGCAGCAGCAGCTCCTGGTCGCTGGAGCTGAGCAGCTGGATGAGGGGAGGGATGAGGCCAGCGTCCACACAGGGGCTGCGCATGAACTCTGCAGAGGAGAGGAGGCGGGGACGACAGCTTCACATCTGTCTGACACATCCTCACCTGCTCAGCTGTCCTTTAGGTCTAAGTTCCCAAAGCTAACGGCATACAGTTGATAGTGCTGGTAACTAGAAGAACCTCTGAGGAGAGGCTGAGGACTGGGCCGTGTGCAGAACCCTGCTCTAGAAAAACCCAATTATTAGTGACTCACTAATCAATTTATAAGCACTGAAGCTCTACCTCTGGTTTTAGTCAAAGGGCCATTCCCAATACACCCCCTACTTTCTACCACTAGCCCTCACTCACTACCACGACCCCTAAAAAAGAAGCCACAGATTTTAGGGCCCTTGTAATCTTCCATGGGCCCTGTCCCAATACTCCCACCAGGCGCGTCATTTCCACCGGGGACGGTGGGGACACGTCCCCACCACTTTGTCTGACGAGCAGATTTGTCCCCACCACTTTAAAAAAAAAAAAAAAAAAGAATTAAGTAAGACACGATTTGTCCTGTATTTTCATTAACGCCCCATACACACGTCTGTCACACACATCAACACTAAATGTATCAATAATGAACAAAATAAAACACAGGAAACATTAAGGCCAGCAAAATCTTAGTGGCGGGACAACAGGACCTGCTGCGTCTGTGCCCAGATCTGTGTGTGCCAGACAGCGCTGCGGGGAGGACTCGGGCTTCACCTCCAGGTAGGGGTTGGGAAATGGGAATTAAAATTTGCGTTCCGCAGGCCCGGTTCTACGATGGTGCATAAGCATGCATTGCACCCTCCTTTTATGTGTCTTCATGCTCAGTTGAAAAGACGAAAAGAAAACTGACAAATGCGCCCGCGTCAAGCCTGATTTATGGTTCTGCGTTAAATCGCCGGCGTAGCCTATGGCGTAGGTTACGCAGCGTCGCGCACCGTACGTTCGCATCCCTGCGTATCCTACGCCGTACGCTTTGCGTTGGTAAAACGCGGAACCATAAACCAGCCAGTGTCCGTCACTGATCTGCTTCCAGCGCGCAGTTTCCTGCAGCAGCAAGACGCTGCTCTCTGCTGCTCCGTTAACACAAAGTAACCGTGGATATTCGCAAGTGGTTCAGCACAACGACACAAACAAGTTTACAGGACTGTCTCAGAAAATTAGAATATTGTGATAAAGTCCTTTATTTTTCTGGAGTCTAAAAATGTCATACATTCTGGATTCATTACAAATCAACTGAAATATTGCAAGCCTTTTATTATTTCAATATTGCTGATTATCGCTTACAGTTTAAGATTAAGATTCCCAGAATATTCAATTTTTTTGAGATAGGATATTTGAGTTTTCTTAAACTGTAAGCCATGATCAGCAATATTAAAATAATAATAATAATAATAATAAGCAATGCCTATTATTTATCATGAAACCTCAATTCGGAAGTAATGGGCGTAGCTCCCAGCACTTTTCAAACCTTACTCAGGTTTATGGTAAATGTCCCCAGCACTTCTGAAATCAAACTGACGCCCATGACTCCCACTACTCCTACTTTTCAGCACTACCCCTGAATTTTGCTTGCTACGTCACTGCATGGTTTAGTTCGGGTACGTCAGCGACTGCGTAGTTACATTTGCACATACGTCATACCATATCAGGAAGCCCAGAGCCAAAAGCTGTTTTAATTTCAGCTGTAGCGCTGTTAATACGCCACTTTATTAAGTTTTAATATTTTTTCAGGCGTAAAAGTAACCGTTACGATCCCCAACCTGGGCTCAGTTTATCCAAATAACGCCTGTTAAGAAATTTGATCCGAAAATTTCGGGATGAGAACAGCCGCCGGCTCAGGAGCTGATTTATGGTTCCGCGTTAAATCGATGCAGAACCTACGGCATAGGGTACGGCGTATGGCGCGCGTCGCCGCGTAACCTACGCCGTAGGCTCTGCGTTGGTGTAACGCGGAACCATAAATCAGCCTTTATTCTGGCGAGGTTTGAAAAAGACTTCGCAACAACGGGCAAACGAGTGATTATGTACATTCACTGAGTGAATATTATGAAAGTAAAATATATATTTCTCGCTAGAAATGTAATCAAAACACATTTATATGCAGAAACTAACTCAAAATATTGATTTTATTCACAAAAAAATAAGAAATGTCCGCCATGTTTTGTTTTTTGATTCAGTCCGCAAATGATGACGTAAAGCATTCTGGGAAATCTTTCTAGCCCTCGGTCAGCTAGTCAGCATCTGAAAACCCTCGCTCTCTAGGGCTAGATTCATATCCACTCGCCCTCGTTTTCCCCACTAGCCCTAGATGCAAAGAGGAATTGGGACACCACTACCCTCACGGGAACGCGCAAAATTTAGGGGTAGGGATGAAAACTAAGGGTGGTGGGGGGATTGGGACAGGGCCAAAGAGACATATAGTGAGTTTCAAAATTAATAGTATAATAATTCATGGAGGGGATGTCGAGGGCCGGTCTCATCGGGGGGCGGTTGTCGAGGGCCGGTCTTCAGGGCCGGTGGTCGGGGGCCCGGTGTCCAGCAGGCGTTAGATGCCTCCCTGTCCACCCGCCCCCCGGCGGACACGGCCGTGCCGTTACCAGACTTGTCCAGACCTGGATGAGGTGCTGATGACGACCTTAACTAGAGTCGGGTGTGTTGATCAGGGAGACCAGAGGTGCTTCTGATCCTTGTTTAGTCTGAATATTGAATGATTCAGTCCCTGAACATGGGAGAGCTTTGCTTCACGCGGATTCCTGAACAAAGTAAATGCCCTGTTTTGTGAAACCTCTTAAAGATCATCTTCACCGCGGTCACATCTGGTCTGTCTCACTTTCAATCCCCTGCTGCAGTGGAAAACCCTCCGGAAGCGTTTCTGTCCACGGCGCAGCGCTCACTCGGCTGATTGCAGGACTTTCCGGAAGCGATGGCAGATAATCAGCGAGGGTTGCTGCCAGGCCCGGCGAGCCGTCATTAGCTGCAGTCTTGAACCTCCGAAGCCACTCATTATCGTAACCTTTCCTGCACCGGGATCTATTCACGCCTGTTCTACGTGGAGGAAACGCAAACCCCAAAAGGTCACTGAAACCGCTCAGAAAGGACCAACATCCTGCGCTTCAAAGGATCAGTTTGTAGCTCCCTCTAAATAATAAACCCGTTTATAGCATGGTTGAAGATTCCCGGGATGAGATGGAGAAAAAGAGCGGGATCCATGAAAAGGCTGCGAGAGGGAACCCTACCGTTTTTGGCCATCTCAGCGATGATGTTGGCTACTTTGGGGGTACAGGAAGACTGGGGGTTCAGCAGGGTGGGGAGCAGAGGAAGAATGCCGGTCTCCTGGATTTTCATGCTGGCTTCGGTGTCTGGGGGAGGTGAAGGAGAGAAAAAAGAGGGGACTATGTTAGAGCTGTTAGCTATGACCAGTCCGGGACATCGGGAGTGCTTTATTTGTGAAAAAACATACGAAGGATGTGCAACACAGAAAATATTCTGACCTGGCGGCCGTGTGAAAGCTTTCTCCTCTTTCCTCTGTAAAGCTTTGCATATCGGGACATAAAATGAGGTAAATGCAACCTCAGACAACAAAACGTCAAACAAAACACACTGAGTGTGAAACACCAAGAGCGAGTCAATCACTCGAGGACCCATCTGGCTTCTAAAAGCTGGAAGTGGTTGTGAGTGGCGTTATCGGACTTTCACATCCACTGGGGTCGGACCCGAGTGGGTGGAGGTCGGTGGAGCTTGGTGGACCCCGTTGGAGCTGGGTGGAGATCGGTGAAGCTTGATGGAGCCGGGTGGAGCTGGGTGGAGCTCGGTGGAGCTTGGTGGAGACGGGTGGAGATCGGTGGGGCTTGATGGAGCTGGTTGGAGCTCGATGGAGGTCGGTGGAGCTCGATGGAGATCGGTGGAGCTCGATGGAGGTCGGTGAAGCTTGGTGGACCCCGGATGGAAGTGTACCCTGGGTGGAGATTGGTGGAGCTTGGTGGGGCTCGATGAAGCTTGTGGAACTGGGTGGAGGTCGGTGAAGTTCGATGGAGGTCGGTGGAGCTTGGTGGAGCTCAATGGAGGTCGGTGGAGCTTGATGAAGCTCCTGGAGCTGGGTGGAGGTCGGTGAAGCTCGATGGAGGTCGGTGGAGCTTGATGAAGCTCGTGGAGCTGGGTGGAGGTCGGTGGAGCTTGTGGAGCTGGGTGGAGGTCGGTGAAGCTCGATGGAGGTCGGTGGAGCTTGATGAAGCTCGTGGAGCTGGGTGGAGGTCGGTGGAGCTTGGTGGACCCCGTTGGAGCTGGGTGGAGATCGGTGGAGCTTGGTGGAGGTCGGTGGAGCTTGTGGAGCTGGGTGGAGGTCGGTGAAGCTCGATGGAGGTCGGTGGAGCTTGATAGAGCTCGATGGAGGTCGGTGAAGCTCGATGGAGCTTGATGGAGCCGGGTGGATGATCCAGCTCCAGCTGTCCATATGACCTCACGTTTAACTCCATCATTCTCCATTTCACAGAGGAGGTGCCAGGTCCAAGTCTGCATGAGGCGTTTCTGCTGGTTACCATGGCAACGCACGTCACCATCCAACATCTCTAGCTTGGTCTCGTCTATCTGGAGGACATTGTCTCACAAGCTTGTTGTGCTGGTCTGCCTCCCCCTGCCCCTCTTTTTCTGTTTTGTGTATGTTTGCAGGCCGGAGCTTCAGGAGCTGCATGCTGATCATCCCACTGCTGCTTCCACCTGCCTGCAGTCCCCCCCTCTGATCATCCCACTGCTGCTTCCACCTGCCTGTGTGGATGTCTGCTATATGCTTGCTGACATCTTGACATCTCCTCGCAACTGTTGATGTTATGTTTATGTAATAATTGCTCAAGGGTTATGTTCTTTTTTCTCTTTTGTTCATGGTGCAGCATCCTCTGCTGGTGGCGAAGAAGCATGGGCAGGGTAACGGCCCGGTCAGGCGGGGGAGAGATTTGTCGTCAAGACTCCTCTCCCTGGCCCTGCCCCTTCTCAACCTTTCCCCGACCCTGAAACTAACCTGGGGCTTGCTGATTGGGCCGGAGCTTCGGGAGCTGCGTGCTGGCCTGCGGTCCCCACCCCCGGTCATCCCGTTGCTGCTTCCACCTGCCTGCGGTCCCCACCCCCGGTCATCCCGTTGCTGCTTCCACCTGCCTGCTGTGTGCTGCCGTCCCTGACCCCCAGTCTGGCCCTCGGCAGGAGGGTCCCCCCTTAAGATCCAGGTCCTGGTCCAGGTTTCTTCCTCCTAAAGGGGAGTTTTTCTTGCCACTGTTTGGCTTAAGGGTTTTCTCCCACTAGGGGAGTTTTTACCTGCCATTGTTTATGTAATAATTGCTTGGGGGTTTATGTTCATGTTCTGGGTCTCTGGAAAGCGTCTAGAGACAACTTTTGTTGTATTAGACGCTATATAAATAAAATTGAATTGAATTCTGGGTCTCTGGAAAGATCCTAGAGACAACTTCTGTTGTAATAGACGCTATATAAATAAAATTGAATTGAACAAGTCCTGTAATTCATTCAGGTGGATTGAAAACCTAAGTTATGCTGCCGAGCTCTTTCTTCTGCAAGCCTCCCAAATAAAAACATACTTGTTCGTACTCTCTAACATCTAACATGTCGGTTTGGCCGCGCAGCATCGGAGGTGAAGATTTGTTTTTAATTCTTAATTCTCCGTACGCTGCAGGGTCCGACCCTCAGGGGGAACGTGACACTCATCCTGAGACACTCGATAACTGTCCTGATGTTTCCCACATCACTGCAGAATGATGCCCGTCCTCCTGGGACATTTCCTCCCGCAGGACGGGGCTACCAGACCCCTGAATGTCCCAGAGCGGTAGATTCTTCCAGAAACCTGCAGGACTCAATTAATGAAGAGCGTGTAATTAACCGTCTGGCTCTTAGTCCCGATGGCAGCGCCAACGCTGCACTTTGGCTCGACTCCCAACTGTCTCCTTCATCTCAGATTAAACTGATTTGACAGCCGACTAAGAGAGTGAACTTCCCCACCAGACCAGGGACCAGGAAACTAGTGACCGGCCAGAACTGATTGGGCTATGGACCCGCGGGTGTTGCAAGTTCATACTTCTCATGAACTAGTTCAAAGTTCAGTTCACATGATTTAAAAATTAATAGTTCATTTCTAATTCTAATTCAGTTCATTTCAATATTTTTAGGTGAGAGGTACGAATGAAACGCCCCCCTATCTTAAAACTGTTCACTGTATACAGTCATGTATTGTCCTAGTGGCTTTTCAACTTTACTGTAAATCTCCAACACTGTAGTCCATTATCAGTTTGTCTACCTGTTGCAGGTAAATCCTCCCCTGAAGGAGCAGCAGTGGGACTGGGGTCGTTTGGGGCTGTTGGGTCTTCTTGCTCCTGATCACTTTGATTGATTGTCAAGGACTTGCAGATATTTTCTCACACTGGACCGATGCTTTAACTCCACATGACGTTTCAAATGTGAAGTTGATGAGGCAGATGCTCGGACTTGTTTTCTCAGCGCAGGTGGACATCAGTTAGATTTTTACCGTCGGACTCTTTGGGAGACGATGTGTAAAATTCCTGCAGATAATAAGGATCATCATCTGATGCTGCGTCTGCATGTCTCTCTCTTCACTGGTCATGTAAAGATGCACCGGGCTCGGGCCGCCGTTGCCATGGAGCTGGTGCCCGTTGCTATGCTAGTGTGCACTACATTGTGGGTAATGTAGTGTGAAGTCGTCGTCTCGTCGAGTATTTTAAATGTGGTGAAACGTATTCCGTAATAATTGGACCTAAACAGTGAAGCTGAAACTCACATAATCTGAACAGTTCAAATTCCAGTTCTTTATCTGCAAATATGACAAAAATGAATGTGTTCAATGAACGCGTTCATGCACAACACTGCCAACCACCTTTGTGAAGTGTGCTAGCACCGGCCGGTACCGCTCGTGTCTGAGTTCCTAGCGACTGCGCTCCTCAGCGTTTGTACTGGGCTGACCGCAGGGCTGTGATCTGGGCCCGGGGTGAATGTGCTGCTACTCACTGTTGTTAGCGAGAGCCTTGAGCAGGCGGTCCAGGCAGTTCTCCGTGCTGTCGGCGGTGCTGTCTGCAGACGCCAGCTTCAGCTTCTCCAGGGCTTCGCTCAGGTTGTCTGACAACAAACAGATCATCATGTCAATCATCAGCGCCGCCGCCCACATCAGCACGAGTAAAATACTGGAGTCTGACTTTAATACACACGGGTTTGTTTGAGGGTAACGGACATAAATAAAAGAGCCACCTTTTAAACAGTCCATTCAAACCAGTGCCCAGGGCAGCGTCGAGGTCCAGGACGGGGTAGGGGTTGGGGCTCGATTCAAATGTCAAGAATCGATTCCGACTCTTAAGATTCAGAATCGATTATCACGATTTGATTCGATTCCGATATCTTTATGTACTTCTGCTCCCAGGATGGGCCCATGAGCGAATATTGAGAACAAAACACTGAGTCGTCATCCATCCGAAACCCTTAAGTCTTTCTTACTTTCTTTCACATGAGTTACAATCGATGTACATCTTTCTCACTATCATATAGGTGCAGCCTGGGGGGGGTCACTTTTCTAACAGTTCCGCCTAGTTCACTTTCTAATGCCGTAATAATTAATAAAACCGACACTGCAAATGAATAACGGCTAATAAAATAAATAACCCGAGGCGTGTGGCGTGCTCTTTAAATTCACCAGGGCCTCACGAGTACAAGTCAGGGCTGATGTGACCGCATTCAAATCTACTCCCATCATCTGAATTTTCCTGCGTCATCTTTCAGACGTGACTAAAATGTGGGTTATGTGATGGGGATCTGAGACAGAAAGTGAGTTGAAGACCGATTTACTCCACAGTCAGTTACTACGGCAACGAATACCTTGCCCTCTGAGACTGATGCACACCTTTTCAAAACATGTCGCTCGTCCTCGGGGGGGAAACCAGATGGTTTAAATGAGATCGTTTGGCTCATGGAACCATAGTTAAGACTGCGGAGTCCCAAAGGCACGAGGGCTGGGACTCCTCAGAAAACATTCAGCAAACGTCTGCTTACTCTGGACGGCTTCAGGCTTGTAGTTTGACCTATGTGACCTTGGACGTACTCTTGAACAGGATTTGTCCTTTAACGCTAAAGTCATGTAAAACAAGAGTCTCAAATCCACCTGGATCTGCAGTGATCGTCTCCAGGACAACCGTCTCAGGGGACGGGATGGGCCCAGTGTGGGATTTATTAGAACGTACAGACATTAATCCCCAAAAGGTGATGCTGCACTCGGGCTTTTCACGAAACAATCACCTTTCTGTAAAACTCTGAATGTTGAGTTAAAAGCGCCTGACACATATTCCATAGCTGGATTTCAATGACTACATATAGAGATGCACCGATCAGGATTTTGAGGGCCGATGTTGTCTCATTTACAACACTGACATTGTATTATTAGGTATCAAAATTAGGAGATGAGAAAGTATCATGAATTGACCACTGTTTTATTGCAGGCTGAGGCAATGACCAATATTTCACCCTCTAGAGACTCTTAGAGACGATTTAAGGCTGGATTATGGTTCTGCAACAAATCGACGTCGAGCCTACACCGCAGGTTGCGCCGCGTCGCGCACCCCACGCCGCCCCCCACACCGCACGCCATGCCGCACGCCACGCCGTGCATGACGCACCTCCCCCAAATTGCAACTACGCGTCGAGAGGTTGCAGACCAACGCAGACCGAGAGGCTGTGACTGGTTCGCTTGGTAGCAACGCATTTCCGGTTCCGGTTCGTGAAGCAGTCGTGAACTCTCAGCGCTCTTTTCTTCGTGTATGTGTGATTTATTTTGTTTTGGTTTATTGCACAATAGTTGTCCTTCGATTCACTGTGACCGGAAAAGTCGGATAAACCATTCAGGAAAAGATCGGACCCCCCTAGCGCTCGTGGGGGGTATTGCACCGCGGCAAAATGGAGTGACAGAGAAGTCCGAAGGTTTCACGACGGCATCACGGCAACGGTGTGTGCTCTGCGTTGGTGTAGCGCAGAACCTTAATCCAGCCTTTAGACTCGCCTTACAAAGAGTAGGTGTAGCTTACTAGCTTAAACTTTCCTGTGGCAGTAATTATGTACAACACAACAGCAGACATGTCACTCTCTATAGTTGATACAAGTTGTAAAGGATAAACCATAGTTTTCCTGTGGAAAAACCAACGCGTGTGAGGAAACTCTTGTGAGTGAAGCAAAACTCTTCACACTAGAACTCCAAATGTCACTCGTGAAGCCGACTGACACAACTGCCGTCCTGCGTGAGGGTTTGGACTGTATATAGTCTGGTATAACTCCTTTCATCAGTGAAATATTTACAACTCTGCAGCACGTACCGTGGATCTAAGCAGCTAACGGCGCGTTTAAACCCGACGTCTTCTACAACAGAAATGATGATCAAGGCTTATGAATCCATTACCTTACGACGTAGTTCTTTCTTTTTATTGCTGTCGTTTTTAAGTCTCTGTTACGTTCAGCTGAGTTAGCGGCGTTGTTCCTTTTCTTTCTCTGCCTTAGCGGCAGCCAACTTAGCGGCAGCCAACTTTGAAAAACTCGAAAACGTTCAAATGTCTAATCAGCTTTGTTGTGTTTTAATTATTTTATAACATTCTTCCTCACGGTATTTCCTTTGCACACAGCCTGAAAACTGCAATTTTTTGTCCTTTTCACATATTGTAAAACTGCCATACTGGCAACATCATTTTCAGTGTTGATGCTCTGTAGAGACTGCCACGCCCCCTTCTAGAGACGGCCACGCCCCCTTAGCAGACCTGGGTCTGAGATGTGGGAATGGACGCGCTGGCGGCGGTTTGTTGTTGTAAACGTCATCTGATCGGCTGCTTTGAAGTATTATTTTGAGAAATTAAAACCGATAGGGGCATTATCGGCCGATCCCGATCGATCGGTGCATCTCCAACTACAGGTGACATTTTTACAATAGGAAAATGTTGAATCGTTGCCACTGTAACAGTAAACGTAACGGTAGACGTAACCAGAGTTTTTGTGAAAGCCTAAAGGTTTTGTGCAGTTGGAGAGGCTTTGAGCTTGATTGATAAGCGCGTTAGCATGTCGTCTTCTCACTGTCGCTCTTCTGGCAATGCAAACGAGAAGCTTAATGTTGATTCATTTCACAACTTTTATCCACCAAATATATAGAAAATGACATTACATGTGGTGGAATCAAGGCTAAAGTCATGATATAAATACCCCACCTGTCATATTTATGCCAAAAAAGATGCAGAAATGGCAACTGGAGGAATTTCTAAGCCAGATTCCTACCCACACGTCACAGGTGACTGACACGTGCATTCACACTGGATTAAAATGATCTCGTGACCTTAGTGTTTGCTGAAATAGAGTTGGTCATGTGCGGTGGGATGTTCAGAAACGCTGCATTCACACTGAATTACATTAGTCACAGCAGTCCTCTGTAATCCTGACCACAGGTCCCCAGATAGTTTCCCTCCAACGCGAATAAAGACTCCCTTCTTCCACCTACACATATTGCAATGTCATTTGGGCTAGTACCTTCATGAGCAACCTCAACTGTATCTTAATCCTGCAAAAACGTTTTATCAAAATGATTACATTTTCCAATAGACTTACTAGATCCACCCCATTGTTCCAATGCCTAAATATTCTCCCTATTCCTGTTGTAAATGTTTTTCAGATTTGTCTTTTTGTCTATCAATCCATCCACAAGCTACTTCCAACTGTTTTCATTCTTTATTTCAATTCAATTCCCAAATTCATCACTTTAATACCAGGTCTGCAAACAATCTTCATCCCACCTTTTTCAGGACTATTTTTTCTCAATTTTCAGTTAGGTTCAGAGGTTCCTCTTTATTGGAACACCTTACCACTCAATATTAGAGAATGCTGGAGCACAAATCTTTTTGCTACAAATCACTTTTTTGCTAACCCAGCTTAGCAAGGTTTAACACCTAATTTCCAGAACTTCTCTGCACATCCTCATCAGATTCCTGTTTTTCTAGTAAGCTTAGCTTATAGCTTATAGATAAGCTTTAGCTTATTCTCCTTAGTTGTCCTATGTTGTACATATCTCTGTAAATATTGTTTGTTTCATTATAGGAGGACCACATGCCCTTATGGGTTTTTTTGGTTCCTCCTGCACATTTTTTCTGTTACATTGTATTTCTTTCTTTTGTTGTTCCCTTTTTTTCTACATACTATTGTTGGCGGTTGTATATATATATTTTTTTATGTACAAATAAAAAAAATAAAAAATAAAAAAACACCAACCACCAGAGCGAGGGGCATCCTGCCCAGAGGGATGCACAACAACTATTTACTGCACTTGAAGCTGAAATTATTGGATTTACTGTAACTCAGTATTTATTAATAAAATGCTGTTAATTACTGAAAATCACCCTGAGGCTCTTTCTGGTCATTCCTAGAGTTGTTCTTCTTCGTGAGCGTGTCAAGTTAGGGCTGCACCGTATATATGGCAAATGTATCATTAGCAGGGCATCGGCATGTGCAATAACAGCAGTGCAAAAATAGCTGAGACACTGAAACATTTGAGTCTGGTATAGTAATAAATTATATATTTATATATATATATATATATATATATATATATATATATATATATATATATATATATATATATAGTATAGCCCAGATACCAGACTCAAATATCCAGGATATAACTGCTCAATCGGAGGAAGTTGGGATGTAGGGACGGGGAAGAGACGAGTGAGGGAGAGTTGTGGTGGGATGGAGGGACGGGACGAGTGAGGGAGAGTTGTGTTGGGATGGAAGGACGGGGAAGGGACGAGTGAGGGAGAGTTGTGTTGGGATGAGGGGACGGGGGAAGAGACGAGTGAGGGAGAGTTGTGTTGGGATGAGGGGACGGGGGAAGAGACGAGTGAGGGAGAGTTGTGTTGGGATGAGGGGACGGGGGAAGAGACGAGTGAGGGACAGTTGTGTTGGGATGAGGGGAAGGGGAAGAGACGAGTGAGGGAGAGTCGTGTTGGGATGAGGGGACGGGGAAGAGACGAGTGAGGGAGACTCGTGTTGGGATGAGGGGACGGGGGAAGAGACGAGTGAGGGAGAGTCGTGTTGGGATGGAGGGACGGGGAAGAGACGAGTGAGGGGGAGTTGTGTTGGGATGGAGGGACGGGGGAAGAGACGAGTGAGGGAGAATCGTGTTGGGATGAGGGGACGGGGAAGAGACGAGTGAGGGAGAGTCATGTTGGGATGGAGGGACGGGGAAGAGACGAGTGAGGGAGAGTCGTGTTGGGATGGAGGGACGGGGAAGAGACGAGTGAGGGAGAGTCGTGTTGGGATGGAGGGACGGGGAAGAGACGAGTGAGGGAGAGTCGTGTTGGGATGGAGGGACGGGGAAGGTGTTAGGCGGTGCGGGGCGCTGGGCGGTGCGGGGCGCTGGGCGGTGCGGGGCGCTGGGCGGGGCGTTAGGCGGGGCGGTGCGGGGCGTGGCGGTGGGCGGTGCGGGGCGTTAGGCGGTGCTGGGCGTTAGGCGGGGCGCTGGGCGGGGCGTTGGGCGGGGCGGGGCCCATAATTTTTTACTACTGGAGTGGACTGCGCATGCGTATAGCAGCAACTTCAGAAGGCCATCATATCCTGCTACCTGATTATATACTTATTATGGTTATTCAATGTGTATAATAATATGCTACCACCCAAAACACAGAGGACAGCAGATATATGTGCTGGGCTGGGATATTGTTACAATGTAGGAATGACAGATGAGGCTATAATTCCGCTACGGGAGGATATAATGTTAGGTAGGAAGACCTTCTGAGACCACTCACCCATCTCGGCAGGATGTCTCCGGGAACTGAGGCGGGAACCAGAGTCGCAGTGGCCGGAGGCCCCGCCGCTGCGCGTCGCTCCCCCGGGCGGAGGGTGAGGCCGTCGGGCTGAGGTGGGTGGAGGAGCCGGCGGTGCGCTGGACGCTGCTCTGCCTCGGCCGGTACTCCGCACACGGGCACGTTAACGCGGCTGAGTCGCTGTCATGTCCGCGGAGCGGAGATCCCTGAACCAGCAGCTCCGACACAGCAGCGGGACGGGGGACGGCGCTTCCGGTCCTGACCTTCAAAATAAGACGCGTGTAAGCATAGACATATAAACGTAGACGCCGCATCGAGTGGTTTTGCCCGCTGTTGTGATACGTCAACTACGCCGCCATATTGGATGAGGCAAGACTGCGCTGTAAACTAATACAAGTAAATGGACTTATTTTCATAAAGCGCCTTTCTACAAAGAAATTTACGTTTTACGTCTCATTTATTCATTCACACACTATGCACCATGCACTAATATACTTGGGAAACAGTTAGGCACCCAATATAATATATTATTATATTATAATATTTAATATAATAAAACTACACTAAACTATACTAAAATTTACAAATAACAAAATAACATAATTGAACCATTTTTCAGACAATAAAAATAACATTTGAACCATTTTTCAGACAATAAAATAACTGAAAAAATTTGAAAAATGGTTCAAATATGTTATTTTGTTACTTGAAAATGTTTGAATGAATGTTAAGTAAAATATGCTTTGTTGATGAGAAAATATGTTTCTCTATTTTTCTTATTTTTGTGAGGGGCGATATATATAGTTTTTCGGCACTACCTTGTTCTCTAATATAACATGAATTACTCCTATGTATGTGGGATCAACAAAGTTCTTATTTTTGCCATCTGAGAAAATTAAATATATTATATTTGGTGCCTAACTGTTTCCCAAGTATATTAGTGCGTGTGTGAATGAATACATGAGACGTAAAACGTAAATTTCTTTGTAGAAAGGCGCTTTATGAAAATAAGTCCATTTACTTGCATTAGTTTACAGCGCAGTCTTGCCACATCCAATATGGCGGCGACGTTGACGTATCGCAATCAGCTCCATGGGAGGAGGAGGAGACATGCGTGTGAGGACGCGAGCCTCCAGACGGGGCCGCTAGAGGGCGCTGGAGCACCGGACCCGGACACGCACTTTGATTTGATTTGATCTATTTTATTTTTGTACATGTAAAAAAAAAAAAAAAGAAACAACACTTCATGTAAAGTTTAAAAAAACAAAACAACAAAACAAAGAATGTCATCCTTTAAAACATGCTATCTTGATTTACATGTGCCAAAAAAAAGGAGTAGGAAGAAGTGTAAACTTATTTAGTCCTAGCCCATTCACTGATCATTTAACCTGTATTAATAAATATTCACACACTGTACTCACACTGCTAAATAACAGTATTATTATTATTATTATTATTATTATTATTATTATTATTATTATTATTATTATTATTATTATTACATACTGTAATTATACTCACACACATACTTATACATGAATACATACATACATACACATAGTTGAATATTTCTCTATATTTGTACCACATGCCCATATAAATATTTATATAAATATACTTATTTACACTATACTGTATCTGCTCTATATCTATTCAACTTTATTTATTTATTTATATATATATATATATCTATGTATATATCTACTTACACACATAATCACACCACACATAAATGTATGTATACCCATACATACGCATATACCCATACATACACATATATATATATATATATATATATATATATATATATATATATATATATATATATATATATATATATATATATATAATTAGCTGTCCATTTCTGTACATAAATATACACAGATCTACCCATTCACCCAACAGTGTTATATCAGGACCTAAAAGCCCCTAAACCCTGTACTCTTTGTACCTCGTGAAAATCCTGTTTTTATATTTGTTTTTAAACTGGTTCATGTTTGGACATTGTTTTAATTCTGAATCCATTCTTTTCCATAGTTTAACTCCACTGACTGATATAGAAAATCTTTTCATAGTTGTTCGTGTTCTACGAGTCTTAAAATTTAGAGTACCCCTTAAATACCACCCTCTCTGCCACTTTATGGCTGAATAGATTCAATACAGCACAACTAATGTTCAAAGCAAAGAATAATTGATTACCGGGACAAATACAGGGGATATTTTTTGAAAGAGATTGAGGCTACAACCTCAGGGGTCAGTTTGATTTTAAAGTTCTCAACAGCAAAGTTCTCAACAGCACTGAAGAGCTTCTGCATGTCGACCTGCGGAGTGAAACTGTGAAACAGCCTGAGCTTGGGGCTAAAACAAAGTCAAAACATATCACCATTTAAAAATAGATACAAAGAAACATTTTATTCAAAATACAGATGCGAATAAACATGTACATATGTACATTTATTAATATATGTAGATATATAGACCTATATTATGGATATGTTAGATGTATATGGATATATTGAGTTATATTATACGTACAGTACACACACACACACACACACACACACACACACACACACACACACACGAACACACGAACACAGACACACACACATACGAACACAGACACAAACGAACACAGACACACACACATACGAACACAGACACAAACGAACACAGACACACTCACACACACGAACACAGACACACACACCTCTCATTTACCAATTCTGAATAGTGTCAGGGTTTGACATTTCCCCCAGTTTGTTTCAGTTCTGTCCCTCCTGTTTTCCATCTGTCCTGATTGTCGTCACCTGTGTCTCGTTATCCCCTATGTATATCTGGTCTAGTCTGCCCCTGCTCCCTGCTGGTCTGGACTGTTTCCTTCCTCCATGTGGCTTGTCAAGTTTTGATCCTGTTCTGAGTTCTGGTTTTTGGTCTGCCTTTTTTGATCCTGCTCAGCAGTGCTTTTGTTTCTTGTTTCTCCTGCCTCCTGCTCTCCTGCGTTTGGGTCCTCCAAACCTAATCGTAACAGAACGGACAAGCCCAGATGGACCCGGCGGGAGAGCTCATTACCCTCTGGGAGCTTTTCCGCCGGGAGGCGGAGAAAAACATGCGCCGGGTCGAGGAGGAGGAGTCTCCCTTCCGGGGAACACGCCTGGCTCTAGATTTATTTAGGGCCCAGGAGCCTGCAGGCTCAGGAGAGACGACAGCGTCGGTGCCAGCCCCAGCTTGCTCCTGTATCGGCGGTGGTCCCGGGTTCACCGTCTCCAGTTCCAGCTCCGGCGGTGGTCCCGGGTGCACCGTCTGCAGTTCCAGCTCTGGCGGTGGTCCTGGACGCACCGTCTCCTGTTCCAGCTCCGGCGGTGGTCCCGGACGCATCAGCCCCAGTTCCGGCTCCTGTGATGGAGGGCGACCCCCCGAACTGTCTCACCGGTCGGCTCGGCCCCGAGGGCGACCCCCCCCCCCCCCCGAACTCTCTCACCGGTCGGCCCGGCCCCGAGGGCGACCCCCCGAACTGTCTCGCCGGTCGGCCCGGCCCCGAGGACGACCCCCGGAACTGTCTCGCCGGTCGGCCCGGCCTCTGAGGACGACCCCCGGAACTGTCTCGCCGGTCGGCCCGGCCTCTGAGGACGACCCCCGGAACTGTCTCGCCGGTCGGCCCGGCCCCGAGGGCGACCCCCGGAACCTTGACTATGTGTTGGCCTTGGGCTTCTTTATTCTTATTCTAGATTGCAGGTGTCCTTCTTGTTTGGGTGCAACGATGACCACATGACCTCAGGAAACACTGGCCACCCCCGGGTGCAGGAGTTGAAGAATAAGTCATAGTTTATCTCAGCAGACATCTATCAATACAAACGTAAGGAAGCGTATTGCTGCCACCCCAGAAAAAAAAAAATTATCAGTATCACGTTATAACAATAAATTATAACGTGAAGTTTATTGTTAGAACAATAAATGATTACGTTATAACGTTATACGTTTGTATATTGTAATAGCGTGAAAAATATCATGTTATAACGTGATCATTTATATTGTTCTAACAATAAACTTTTCATGTTATAATGTGATACTGATATTTTTTTCTTTTTCTGGGGTGGCAGCATTCCGCTTCCGTACAAATGTGTTCAAAAGAGGAGCAGAAAGTTTAGCTTGGTTTATTGAAATAACCCAAAGTACAGGTGTAAATCGTCAGTGTTATACAAAAATATATAATCAATGTTGAGATTAATGTTGAAATACATTTCGACTTTTTTCTCGAAATTGTACTTCAACATTATTCTCGACATTTCGACTTTTTTCTCGAAGTGCATAATTAAAAAAAAAAAAAAAAAAAAAAAAAATAAAAAATAAAAAAAAAAATATATATATATATATATATATATATATATATGTATATACACAGGACTGTCTCAGAAAATTTGAATATTGTGATAAAGTTATTTTTATTTTCTGTAATGCAATTTAAAAAAAAAACAAAAATGTCATACATTCTGGATTCATTACAAATCAACTGAAATATTGCAAGCCTTTTATTATTTTAATATTGCTGATTATGGCTTACAGTTTAAGATTAAGATTCCCAGAATATTCAAATTTTTTGAGATAGGATATTTGAGTTTTCTTAAGCTGTAAGCCATAATCAGCAATATTAAAATAATAAAAGGCTTGCAAAATTTCAGTTGATTTGTAATGAATCCAGAATGTATGACATTTTTGCATTACAGAAAATAAAGAACTTTATCACAATATTCAAATTTTCTGAGACAGTCCTGTATATGCGCGCAGAATAAAAATCTCATCCTTCCTCCTGCCAACCTGGAGTCAGGCTTGTCGCTCATTGGAGGGTGTTGGGTCGCACCGCCCTCCCTGCTGTAGCGCCGCGGCTGCTGCTCCTCCTCCTCCTCCTCCTCCTCCATCTCCTCCGCAGGAGTCTTTTGTCTGCACAGCGTCCAGCCCCGTGTTCATCAGGACCAGCAACCATGGAGATGATGCGCCGCAAGGAGCGGCGCGGCGTGAGCCTGCGGGGCTTGCTGAGGAGGAACTGGCTGCTGGTGGCCACGGTGGTGTCGGTGCTGCTCGGTACGTATCTGCCCAGGGCTGAGACCCCTCCATCCTCCATCCCTCCTCCTCCCGTCTCTCATGTCCCAAGACCCCTCCATCCACCAACCCTCCTCCTCCTATCTCTCATGTCCCATTCCTCCCATCTCTCATGTCCCATTCGTCCCATCCTCCCCCGGCGGGCTCGGCTTTGGTCGGTGCGGTGTGTGGTCTGATGGATTCCCAGTGTGCAGAGCAGCAGCTTGTGTGTGGACGTGACCAGACTGAGGGGCAGTTGCTGCCTTGCTCAGAGGGCACAGAGCTGCCAGTGTGCGTGCACAGGTGCTTCATCCAGCTTCCATCCTTCTCCTTCTGTTTGGGGTTATTTCCGTATACTGTAGATGCAGCTGGATTCCATGCAGCTTACATTTGATATGTTTAAGTCAAATCAGAAATCTTGTCTATTTAGAACAGCTGACCAGATAACCAGGGCTGGGGATCCATTCAAATGTCAAGAATCGATTCTGATTCTTAAGATTCTGAATCGGATCAAATCAAGATTTGATTTGATCCGATTCGATTCCGATATTTGGGATAGTGTTATTAGAACAGTTTTTTCAGCTGTTGCATGAATTATATGACTGTTATAGGCAACATATTAATATTATATTGAGATTCAACAGCATGTATTGCAGCTAATGATGCTGTAAGGACCAATGAGCTCCCAGAATGCTGATAGGACTGCTTTCAGAAACATCGTGGGGCAGAATTACCAAACAGATCCAGGGCAGCAAACAGTCGTATGAAATCGGTCTTATTTTTTTCCATTTTTGGTCTTTTTCGGTTTTTAATATTTGAGAATTTGGTTTTTAGCATTTTATGCAATTTTAACCCCCAGCCAGTATAAAGTTATGAAATATAGACAATTTATGCAATTATAACTGAAAACGTTAACGTTTTCATACCTTTAAGCATATTTAAAGGCAAAAACATGGCACTCGTTATTTTCCTGTCCAAAAAAAAATACAAATCGATTTTTAGGAATGAATATGAGAATTGATTT
This sequence comes from Cololabis saira, assembly GCF_033807715.1. Lineage (NCBI taxonomy): Eukaryota > Metazoa > Chordata > Actinopteri > Beloniformes > Belonidae > Cololabis > Cololabis saira. The sequence goes on from NC_084606.1 coordinate 39,859,436, forward strand.
AGAATCATAAAATCGACTTTTTTCAACACAGGAATACAGATAACTAAGTAAGGGGGTAACCAACAGCCCCAGTAAAATAAACCAGGAATAAATAAAGGGGTCGGTGTAGAGGCACAGTTCAGGTGCAATCTTTGTCTTTTCTAGCTGGAGGCAGTTTGCTGCATTTTGTGCAACCTGCAGGCGATTAAGAGACGAGTGTTAACGTACGTTAACGTCTCACCAATGAGCCTTGGACTGTAAAATAGCTTTTCAAATCAAATCAAAAGTCTTGACTACAGTTAATGTGTTAGTCAAACTTGAGGTATAGATCCAAAACAATGCAGTCCAGGTTCCCTGAGGCTGGTTCACAGGAAGGTTGGGCTCTCAAATGAGTTCAGAGATGTTTGGATTTGTTCAGTTAGGGAGTTTATCTACTGTACTGTATGTCCATGATTTGTACTTGTGCATCTGCAGCGCTAATCATTTGATTACTGAGCACTAGGGATGGGCGGTATGGACTAAAAAATGTATCACGATAATTTCTGGCATTTATCCCGATAACGATAAAAATGACGATAATAAAAATACCAATTCAACTCCACCTTTTTAACTATACATCAATCACCACATTCAGTCTTTGGAGCCCCCAAAACACTGCTCTAAAAGAATACTAAATGCTACTAAACTACACCAATTAAATTTAATTAATAAATACCAATTAAATTAGTACACCTGTACTGCAAAACTGGAATGAGTCAAATGAAACAAGTTTGAAATGTAAGAACAGATTCAACATTTATTTTAACTATGGCTTAAACAGTGGGATAACAGTGCAAACAGCTAAAGTACCATTGTCCTTCAAGTTTTCTTAGCTTATAAAATCACAAAGAAGTAGAAAAAAAAATACAACCTGATGAAGAAACAGGACAAATAAAAAAAAGCCATCCTTTGCACTCACTGTGTTTTTGCAGACTGTGCATATAATAGATGATGTTTGCTCCTCGTTTCTCTTTTTAAATCCAAACCAGTTCAAGATAACGGAGCTGGAGCCTCGTTTAACAACGAGCTCCTCGCTCTCAGATCCGCCTACCGCCATGTTGGTTAAGGCTGATTTATGGTTCTGCGTTAAATCGCCGCAGAGCTTACGCCGTAGGCTCTGCATGTATTTAACGCAGAACCATAAATCAGGCTTCACACAAAAACGTCATCAACAGGAATTTGAGATGACAAATTCTTACCGTGGGGAATTTTTTCGACGGTAACAGTAAAATATCACCCATTCCTACTGAGCACACAAAGCAGGTATCAAGCTCAGGACAAGTCTGGTAAAGACGCATTAATTTGAGGCATCTAAAACATGGAGGACAGTTATAGTCCATTACCCCCAGTTCTAACATAAAGTCCCATTTATTGGGATGTAATTCCATGCTCAGGTTGTTTTGGCCCCTGATGAACCATCTAATGGAATAGAATAGAACCTACTCAGCCCGACTCGACTCAACTCGTTTTGCGCTTTTCCACTAGGGGTCTAACGTGCCGAGTAGATACTTTGCTGTAACTATTCTGCCGAGGTTCTAAGCTGCTGAGTCGGCTGTATCTGACATCATCACACTCCAGGCCACCGATTGGTCGGGGGGTTGGAGTCAGACGTCTGAGTCAGGAGGAGGAAATCAGAGAAAGAGAATCTGACGGCTTCTTGTTCATTTTATTCAACAGGCAACGGCAGCAAAAGTCTGTTTCATGATCCAACTCTGAGGTGCAGATGTTCATAAACCTGGTGCTGAGGAGAGAATTAAAAAGGATCTAGACGGAGATAAGGAACGACCAGATCTACCAAGTCCCCTCCTATTTTAAAACAGCTACTGTCCATCCACTTTTAAAAAAGACTGGATTGGATCCCGAATCCCACAGCAGCTACCGCCCAATCTCAAAGCTCCCTTTTATCTCCAAAATTCTAGAAAAAGTCGTTGCCACCCAACTTTTAACAGTTTTAAATGACCACAGCATTTTAGATAAGTTCTAGTCCGGTTTTAGAGAGTTGCACTCTACAGAGACAGCCCTTTTAAAAGGTTCAAATGACTTAATGATGGCATCTGATGTTGGAAATTGTTCAATCCTGGTTTTACTTGATATGAGTGCTGCTTTCGACACGCTAGACTACTCTATTTTAATAAATAGACTCAATGAACAGCTAGGGATCACAGGGAGGGCTCTTAATTGGTTTTCCTCCTACCTCACGGGTAGGAGTTTTAATGTGGCTGTTGGCACACATGTGTCAACATCTGCCCCCCTTTCCTATGGGGTCCCCCAGGGCTCCGTTCTTGGGCCAACGCTATTTGGACTTTACATGCTACCACTAGGACACCTTATCAGCACTTTTAAAGGTATATCTTATCACTTTTATGCAGATGACATCCAGCTTTATTATTCTTTTAACCCAAAGAGCCCAACTGATTTTAATTTCAACATTTTACATGAGTGCTTGTCAGCTATAAAGGCCTGGATGTCGGACAATTTTTTATCCCTGAATGAGACGAAAACCGAGGTGCTCATTGTGGCACCTGATAGCCTCATTCCAAAGGTGGTGGACTGCATCGGGCCCCTTAAAGACTATGTCCGTCCAAATATCAGGAACCTAGGGGTCAACTTCAACCAGACCATGCAACTCAACACTCACATCAGCTCAATAACCCGCACCTGCTTTTTCCATCTCAGAAATATTGCCAAGCTCAGATCCGTTGTCTCATACCCAGAGCTAGAAATGATCATTCACGCATTCATATCATCACGTTTGGACTACTGTAATTCACTCTTCACCTGCCTCAACAAAACCGACATGGGACGTCTTCAGTTTATCCAAAATGCAGCAGCCAGATTACTCACCAGATCCAGCAGGAGGTGCCACATCACTCCCATCCTGGCCTCCTTGCACTGGCTCCCTGTCAAGTTCAGGGTCCATTTTAAAATTTTAGTTATAACCTACAGAGCACTGCATGGTCAGGCTCCTCAGTACCTTATAGATCTGGTCCCACGCTATGAGCCACAAAGAGCCTTAAGGTCGGCTGATCAGGGCTAAAACGCTAAAAACAAATCTAAAAACCAAAGGTGACAGGGCTTTCCAAGCAGTTGCTCCACATCTTTGGAACATGCTCCCACAAGCCCTGAAAGATGCAACATCTGTGGACATTTTTAAAAACAAATTAAAAACGCTATTTTTTGAGCAGGCATTTATTGATGTATTATGATTTTTGTTTCTTTTCTTTTTGTCTTTTTCTTTCTTTCTTTTCTGTTTGTTATTTTCCTTAGAGACACATTGTGCAGCTTTTTAATTACCTCATGTTTTTACTGTTTTTTCTGTATGTAAAGCACTTTGTGAGTTTCTCTCTGTGAGAGGTGCTATATAGATAAAATGTACTTACTTACTTACTTACTTACCAGGAGCTCTGTCTCTTCATAGCTGCTCACGGCTCCAGCTGACTTTTCAGCAGCGCAGAGACAAACTAAAATAATTAAAAAGCGCTTGAAGCTTCTCTCACTCTCATTTTTTAACTTTATCAAACAAAAGCCACAGACCCAGCAACACATCTATCATCTCCTCCAGGTTCTACATCTTTAGTGTTGTTGTCTTCTTCGTTTAGATACACAATCAAATACGTCACAGCAGCTTCACTCCAACCTCCTATTTCTGCTCCAGGTGCTGAATTGTTATGGAAAAGAAACCAGGCCGAGTTGAGATGAGTAGAGTAGGTGCAGGTGGAAAAGCACCATAATATCCAACAGAGGGTTGTTTGTACTGGTTGTCCAAAACCAGGATCCCTGTGTACCCAAGGTTCTGTCTGGACGGGGGTGGACGTTTCAGCTCCAGTCGGGCCCCGTGTCGTTGCACTGGTCCCCACGGATGCATGTGGCAGTACTGCTCATTGCTTTGTTTTAGGTTGTGTAACTTTGGTGGTAAAGCAGGTCATGTCTGGTTATGAGGATCCAGCGTCTGCCTCTGTTAGCGATGGCACAACACCAGTACCCACCACGGTGTGTTGGGTTTGTGGACCCTCGGGTCACTGGTTTCCCTGATTCCTTCCCTAGGGGAGAGACTGTTTTCCACTCTTTAGGCTGATTTATGGTTCTGCGTTAAATCAACGCAGAGCCTACCCCGTAGGGTTCGCGGCTACGCGGGAGTCTCTCCGTAGCCTACGCCGTACCCTGACGTGCACCTCCCAAAAAATGACGACGATAACGACGATAACAATAAAATTGATGTAATTAAAGGTATAGTCTGTAATCGTATTCAAAAACATTTATTGTTATATTGGATGAAATGGTCCTTCCATCCTGAGAGTAGCCAGTGAATAATGTGTTCAGAAAAAGGAAAGAAAAACATCCAACCTCTCTGACAGCTTTAATCCTGTAAAAACTCTGACCAATCTGTTTTTTGCGCACCGAGTGGCACGGATTGGTCAGAGGACCAGAGGCTTGGCAGGGGGGAAAGAACCAATCAGATGCCTTCATTTTAAGTCCCGCCCACGCCCCCCTCCGTCCCATGCGCGCACTCGTCACGTCGAATATAACGGCTCGCCCTGCTGAAAAAGGCTAAAAAAAGATGGGGGTCCGTATGGGGGTCCCCAGTATGGGGGTCCGTGGTGATGGAGGCGTCTCCATCCCGGCGAGGGCGGAGAGCGCCGGTGTGGGTGGCGGTGCGCTGCAGGCTCTGTTGCCACGGCTACGCCGTAGGGTACAGCGTAGCCTACTGCGTAGGGTACGCGGCAACGCGCACCATTCTGCGTTGGTGTAACGCAGAACCATAAATCAGCCTTCAGTGTGTGCTCTGTCTGCTGTTCTGAACTTCTCTGTTGTGCTCATTTTGCTGGGACGTCGGGTCCCTCCGCCGAGACACAACTTTTGTGGTATGCGTTCATTGTTGTGTCTAAAAATGATGCGCAGTGCCCACCCAATCAGAAACGGTACAGATATTCTGTGATATTTTTTTATATTTTTTTATATTTATAAACAAATAAAATTATCATTATTATATTATCAAATTTTAATCTGTGCCCCCGTATTGTTGGCTGGATTTTAGATTTTTTAACAAACAGACCACAGTGTGTCAGAGTGAATGGTGCTCTGTCCGACGTCCTCCTCTCCTCTACTGGTTCTCCACAAGGCTGTGTCCTCTCACCTATTTTATACATCCTGTACACCAATGATTGCAGAAGCTCCCACCTGAACAGACATGTCCTTAAATTTGCTGATGACACAGTCATAGTGAGTCTGCTGCAGGGGGAGGGCACAGTTCCTGGACCAGTGGTGGACGATTTTATCCACTGGTGTGATGATTCTTTTTTAAACTTAAATGTGACAAAGACCAAGGACATGTGCATTGATTTTAGGAGGAACCCAAACCCACAACCCTTAACAGTAATTAAGGGGGAGAGTGTGGAGCGAGTCAAAACTTTTAAGTACTTGGGTGTGGTCATCGACAACAAGTTGTCTTTTAATGAGAACACAGATGTTGTGTACAAAAAAATCACAACAGCGCTTGCACTTTCTCCGGATGCTTAACCGAAGTTAGTGTGCGGAGTGTGCAACAAATTAATCACCATGTTCTATCACTCTGTGATTGAAGCTGTCCTGACATTTGCCATTATCTCCTGGTTTGGTAGCCTCTCACTAGGAGATAAAAAGAGGCTGGAACATATTGTTAAAGTTGCCAGCAAAATCATTGGTGTTGCCCTCCCTGATTTGCCTACTGTCTTTGGCAGAAGGGTAACATCCAAGGCTCAGGACATCCTACAGTGTCCTGACCATCCTCTCCATGCCCAGTTTGAACTTTTACCCTCTGGAAGGAGATTCAGATTGCCCAGGACCAAATCAAACAGACTGAAAAATTATTTTATAACTCACGCCATCACCCAACTTAATTTAAAACTAAAAAATGAACAGCTGTGAACTCCACTCCCCACTCTCCACACTACATCCTCAGTCACCCCCCAGGGTATTTGTGTGTACTTTGTGTGCTGTGTCCTAGCTGTGTGAATGTGCTCTGTGTTTTTGTGCCTTTTATGTTCTATGTTTCTTGGTTTTATCCCCCCCTGTAAAGCGAATTTCCCCTCTGGGGGACAATAAAATGAAATTGAATTGAATTGAATTGAATTGAAAATAGGTCTGAAATCATAAACTTGTGTAATTAAGAGATTTTACTAAACAACGGTTCAGAGGAAGTGATGTTTGAAGTGTGATGCAGCTGCAGGCATGTTTACAGGCCTCTAGCCGCGGGCCTCTAGCCGCGGGCCTCTAGCCGCGGGCCTCTAGCCGCGGGCCTCTAGCTATAGGCGTTTAGCAGCGGGCCTCTAGCCGCGGGCCTCTAGCTATAGGCGTCTAGCCGCGGGCCTCTAGCCGCGGGCCTCTAGCCGCGGGCCTCTAGCTATAGGCGTCTAGCCGCGGGCCTCTAGCCGCGGGCCTCTAGCCGCGGGCCTCTAGCTATAGGCGTCTAGCCGCGGGCCTCTAGCCGTGGGCCTCTAGCCGCGGGCCTCTAGCTATAGGCGTCTAGCCGCGGGCCTCTAGCTATAGGCGTTTAGCCGCGGGCCTCTAGCTGCGGGCCTCTAGCTATAGGCGTCTAGCCGCGGGCCTCTAGCCGCGGGCCTCTAGCCGTGGGCCTCTAGCCGCGGGCCTCTAGCCGCGGGCCTCTAGCTATAGGCGTCTAGCCGCGGGCCTCTAGCCGCGGGCCTCTAGCTATAGGCGTCTAGCCGCGGGCCTCTAGCCGCGGGCCTCTAGCTATAGGCGTCTAGCCGCGGGCCTCTAGCTATAGGCGTTTAGCCGCGGGCCTCTAGCCGCGGGTCTCTAGCTATAGGCGTCTAGCCGCGGGCCTCTAGCCGCGGGCCTCTAGCCGCGGGCCTCTAGCTATAGGCGTCTAGCCGCGGGCCTCTAGCCGCGGGCCTCTAGCCGCGGGCCTCTAGCTATAGGCGTCTAGCCGCGGGCCTCTAGCCGCGGGCCTCTAGCTGCTTCAACTCATGGCTAACCCAGCTACCATAAGATTCAAGATTCTTTATTTGTCATTGTTCATATTTCATAACAATGAAATTACAGGTGCTTCATCGCAGGTTCTGGTCCTAATATAAGTGCAAGATAAGTAAGAAAAAAAATTGAAATAAATAAACAGCCTTTACCTTTGTTAAGTTTGGGTAAAACCTATAACTGCAGGCGCACGTTATAGGTTATATTCTGCAGCTTTAAAGTCTGGTAATCATGATCGCTTCATGCCCAACAAGCCTCTCCAGAGGATTTTATTCTGAATCTCTGAAAAACATATTGAACAGACTGTTTGTCTGCTTCCTGGCCGGTTGTGTGATTTGACAGGAGCTAAAACTGAAGCCATAAATGTTAAGGTTTTAAAGGAATTCGTTATTTTAATTGCAAATCTTTTCCAGGTAAGTGTCCATTGCTCTAAAGGTTGTTTTGGGCTAGAAGGAAATAGTGTGCTGTTAAACCGTAAAATGGCAAAGTGAATCATCACAGGTGCCATAATTTCACGGTAACTGATGCGTCCATGATACAAATGAGCAGGAATTAGAGCCGTGACGGGCCTGAAAGCAGGAGCCGAAAGTTTGTGACCCCTGCAGGGTTATGGTTGGGTTGTTTGAGGGTTTAGGGGTTTGTGAGGCTACCAGAAGCAGCAGCTGAATCTCAATGTGGCCACGTCTCCGTACCTGTGTTCTGGTTTACTGGTGAGGCGTCGCTGGTCGCAGCTGACGCACCAATTTAAAGTCTGACAAATCCAGACAAGTACGTCCCCGGTGGGAATAACAATCCACTAAGTAATTACAATCTTTCACTTCCTGCTGGAGTCTCACCATCACACTGACAACATATTCAGTTTATAGAGGGCCTGCATTGAAGTCACTTCCCCACTGGACCAGCCCCCTTACTCACACTGAGTGGCAAGACATCAGCAAAAATGGCTTCAACTAGTGGAGAAGACAGGATAACAGCTGATTATCGGCTTAAATTAAAGGCAGTTGGACTTGACAGTGACCCGTACAGTTACCCCAAGAACCAGTGGTCCATGGACATTAATATTTGGTACAGTTACCAAGAACCAGTGGTCCATGGACATTAATATTTGGTACTCTTACCCCAAGAACCAGTGGTCAATGGACATTAATATTTGTTACAGTTACCAAGAACCAGTGGTCCATGGACATTAATATTTGGTACAGTTACCCCAAGAACCAGTGGTCCATGGACATTAATATTTGTTACAGTTACCAAGAACCAGTCGTCCATGGACATTAATATTTGGTACAGTTACCAAGAACCAGTGGTCCATGGACATTAATATTTGGTACAGTTACCAAGAACCAGTGGTCCATGGACATTAATATTTGGTACAGTTACCAAGAACCAGTGGCCCATGGACATTAATATTTGGTACAGTTACCAAGAACCAGTGGTCCATGGACATTAATATTTGGCCACAAATCCAGTTTCCTGATATTTATATGTACTTAATTTCTACGCCAAGCAAAGCTTGAAGGCAGACAAAAGTCTTGACGCTTGTTCCTACTTCAAGGCAGGATTTGTTGTAGAAACTAAAGTGATGAGGACACTGAACTTTATGATTTGACCGTTTAACGTTAGCTACCCAAAAATCCAACATTACCTGATACAAAATGGGAACCACAAATCCACGTTTTGGTGTCTGGAATCCAGTTGTTTCTGTGAATTGCAGCTATCCATTTGTCTTTCTTAAGCTTATTTTTGGGCAGTCTGTAAAACGATAACTCAGATTTCTTACTAAATCTATGAGTACAGTCGATCGCACAACAGCTCTTTCCCATTTTAGATGTTTTCCAGTTGCTCAAACTGAAAGTTTACGCTGCCACTCAGTCTTTCTGCCACTCAGTATTTCTGACACTCAGTCTTTCTGACACTCAGTGGGCGTAACCTGCTGTGAAGTCCCATCTGTGACGTCATATGCATTCCCTCTATTAGTACAAAGATCAAGGTGGACAAATTCAACAGTCATGGAAAGGTTCTGAAAAGCTGCATCTGTGCAAAGTGAGTGACTCACAGACTAATGATGCATCGGGCTTTAAACACTATAAACACTATTTTGGCTGTGTGTGTGTGTGTGTGTGTGTGTGTGTGTGTGTGTGTGTGTGTGTGTGTGTGTGTGTGTGTGTGTGTGTGTGTGTGTGTGTGTGTGTTTGGTGTGTGTGTGTGTGTGTGTGTGTGTGTGTGTGTGTGTGTGTGTGTGTGTGTTTGTGTGTGTGTGTGTGTGTGTGTGTGTGTGTGTGTGTGTGTGTGTGTGTGTGTGTGGTGCTGTCCTTTGTCTTTAGTAACCATAGCAACAATTGTCTTTCACAATCTACAATCTGGTACATTACACACACTTTGCTATTTTAACACATTTTTATTTCTTTAAATCTCTGATCAAAAACCAAACCTTTAAAGATGCAAAAAAAGACCCACCACATTTGTTTGCACCCATCGAAACGTGTTGGATGTTGAAGAGGAACGTGTAATCTGTCACAGCAGAAAGACTTTCAGCATGCAGAGTTGACAGATGAGTCATCTTTGTCCAGAGAAAGTGAACGGAGCAGGAATTTGCTTCTGTAAACGTTTTATCAGCCGCATGAAATTGCTGCCAATAAAACCAAAAAATACAAAGTCTGGCTTTTTCCCCCCGTCACCTGAAAATGAAACAAATCTTCAGAATGTCACATCCCACTCTCGTCCACCCCCCGTCTTGTGTTGTTTTGTTTTGAACCCTCAACAGAAATGTCTGACGTGTGTTATTCAGTCCTGGCAGATATCAGCTGAGAAGCCTCTGCAGAGACAACCATGGCTGGTGATGACCGTTCACCTCCACGGTGACATGATGTTTTTTAATTCGGAATTAATGATTCCAAATGAAATAATTCAGAATTAAACTATTTTCCTTCGAGTTTACATGGAAATAGTAATTCCGAATTGAGGTTTACATGGAAAACACGTTTAATCGGCTTTATCCAATTCCTCTTAAGGTCTGGGGGTTGCAGAGTACTGGAGGAAATTCTGGAGGACCGTTCGGCGCCTCAGAAGGGGGAAGCAGTACTCTGCCGGCACCATTTATGGTGCTGGTGGGGAGCTGTTGACCTCGACTGGGGACATTGTCGGACGGTGGAAGGAATACTTTGAGGATCTCCTTAACCCGACTGACATGCCTTCCACTGAGGAAGCAGAGGGTTGGGGCTCGGAGGCGTGCTCATCCATCACCCAAGCCGAGGTCACCTCGGTGGTTCGTAAGCTCCTCGGTGGCCGGGCACCGGGGCTGGATGAGATTCGCCCTGAGTACCTCAAGTCTCTGGATGTCGTAGGGCTGTCTTGGCTGACACGCCTCTGCGACATTGCATGGAGGAAGGGGACAGTACCGCTGGGGTGGCAAACCGGGGTGGTGGTCCCTCTGTTTAAAAAGGGGGACCGGACTTCCGGTGTAGCGACTAATGGACTAGGACGTGTTTTTTTGAGCTCCTGCAACAACCTTTAAAAATATCTATTTTTGGTACAGCTTTTTCATCTTCCTTCGGTTTATTTTTCCCGACCTTCATTATTTTACTTTGGCCCCGTATTTTTGCCGACCAAAATGCCTCCAAAACTCAAACCATCCGCGCCACCGCCGCGGCCCTCTCCGCACGCAGCATCCCCGCCTCGTGGTGACCCCCCGTCCAGCCTGGCCGAGGCCGCCGGGGCCGCTCCTTCACACGACTTTAAGGCCGAGCTGCTCGCATCACTCCGCGTTGAGATGGCGGCTGTTTTTAAAGCGGAGCTTCAGGCTGCTTTAACTGAAAACCTGTCGAGCATCAAGACTGAGCTGCAAGCGGTGAAGTCGGAATTATCAAAAAGCATTACAAACATCCAGTCTGATGTGCGCGCTCTGAAGAACACCGTGGTTGAAATGGAAACATCTCTTTCATCCTGCACCGATGACATCACAACCTTACAGGCTAAAGTGGAGCATCTGTCAGCTGAACTGATGAGGCTGGATGGTAAATGCGAGGATCTGGAGGCGAGATCCCGGCGCAATAACATACGGATCGTGGGAATTCCTGAAGATTTTTCCACCTCTTCTGCTGTTACGGATATTCCCTCTCTGCTCAAGGAGGCTTTCAGCCTGGAGAAGGAGCCTCTCCTGGACCGGGCGCACCGCACCCTCCAGCCGAAGCCGAAGCCCGGAGAGCGCCCTCGTCCCATCATCGCCCGTCTGCACTATCATACAGACTGTGTGGATATATTGCGCCGAGCCAGGGCTCAGCAACGGATTACGTGTGGAGATTTGACTTTTTCTGTCTTTCCCGACCACACCCAGAAGACGGCCCGTGCCCGCGCCGCCTTTAATGACGTCCGCCGCCGGCTCCGCGAGATCCCGGGGATCCGCTACGGTCTGCTGTACCCCGCCCGCCTCCGCATCACTCACAACGGCGCAGAAAGGGAGTTCAGGTCGGCAGAGGAGGCCAGCGCTTTCATCACGTCGCTCAAAGTCTAGTTGAACTTTTTTCAGTTCATCAGTGTCGGTTTTTTTTTTTTTTTTTTTCTCTCTCCCATATATACACGGTATGTGGTTTTCAGTTTAACTTGGTCGTGATTGGTTGTACCTCTCTGTTAATGTTGCTGGGCTTGCAGGAGCTCAACACGAAGCTTGTTAGTTATTATCTTGTTAGTTATGCTTAAAGCCGTAAGTGTTCTTTTCAGGGATCTGACTCCTTCTGGAGTTTGCACTGGGTTCTCCATCGTTTGGGGATGGGGTCGTTGTAAGTGCAATTGGGGGGTGGGGGGTGGGGGGTTCAGTAGGTTAAGTTTGTTGTTGTTTTCAATTCCCCCCCCCCCTTTTTTTTTTTTATTTTTTTTTTTTTTTTTTTTTATTTTTTTTTTATTTTTTTTTTATTTATTTATTTTTCTCCCCCTTTTTTTTTTTTTTTTTTTTTTTTTTCTCTTCTTCTTCTTTCCTCTTTCTTTCTCTTTCTTTCTTTCTTTCCTCCCTCCATCCCTTTCTTTCCTTTCCTTCCTTGGGGATCCGCATTCGGTACATCTCTATCTTTAGGAATTTAACATATGGCCACTAATACTGGTACTTCTGTGAGGTTGTTGAGCTGGAATATCAAAGGCATGGGGAGTCCAATTAAGAGATCGAGAATATTTGCTCACCTGAGACGTCTTAAAGCTGACTTAGTGTTCCTTCAGGAAACCCACATGCGCACCAAAGACCAGGTCAGACTTAAATGTCCCTGGGTTTCTGAGGTGTTTCACTCTGATTTCAACTCTAAGGCCAGGGGGGTTGCTATATTAATTGGTAAGTCAATGCAGTTTTCAGCATCTAAGGTGATTTCAGACAAAAACGGCAGATACTTAATTGTGGCGGGTACGCTATTTCATATTCCCATATTATTAGTTAATATATATGCCCCCAATTTTGACAACCCACACTTTATGAACAAGCTTTTTGAATGTCTCCCCTCATTGAACGACAGTCTTCTTATAATTGGCGGGGATATGAACTGCGTAATTGACCCCAAACTAGACCGCTCCAGCCCACGAAATCTGACTCCTTCTTCAATGTCGAGGTCTCTTTCAGATTTTGTGTCCAAGAACGGTTGCACCGATCCTTGGAGATTTTATAACCCTTGTACCAAAAAATATTCCTTCTTTTCTCAGATGCATCAATCTTTCTCTCGGATTGATTATTATTTTATTGATGCTAAACTAATTCCCAAAGTACTGTCTGTTGATTATCATCCTATTGTGATCTCCGACCACGCTCCTCTTTCTTTGGATATTCAGTTCTCTTCACAGCCACGCTACTCAACATCTTGGAGGTTCAATACATTACTTCTCTCAGATGATAAGTTCACCAATTTTATTACAACTAAAATTGATGATTACATCTCTATAAATCAAAATGATATGGAACCAATTTCATCTTCACTGCTGTGGGAATCATTAAAAGCATATTTGCGGGGACAAATTATCTCCTTCTCTGCTCACTTGAATAAGTCCCGGAAAGCCAAATTACAAGAACTCTCTATTAAGATCACAAAATTGGACCAACAACTTGCTACTTGCCCCTCTCCCAGTTTTCTTAAGCAACGTGTCGATTTACAGACTGAATTTGATCTCCTTACCACTAATGACGCAGAGCGACTTCTCTTACGATCACGCTCCGTATATTATGAACATGGAGACAAGGCAAGTCGGCTCATGGCTCATCAGTTACGTCGCCAGGCAGCCTCACGTATGATCCTTCAGATAAAAGATTCATCAGGCTCATTGCATCAGGATCCCACCGCCATTAATTCTGTCTTTCACTCATTTTATTCCTCTTTATATACGTCTGAATCTCCATCTGGCTCCACTGAATTGAATTCATTCTTAGATAGCCTCAACTTTCCTGTTATAGGCTCCGATGCTGCTAAAAATCTTGACTCGCCATTAACGGTAGAAGAAATTAATCTCGCTGTGAGAAGTATGCAAAATAACAAAGCTCCTGGCCCTGATGGATTTCCAGTGGAATTTTTTAAGAAATTTCAGGATAAATTGTCCCCTTTATTGCATGCTGTTTATAAGGAATCACTGGAACATGGCACTCTCCCTCCCACTTTAAAGCAAGCCTCCATAAGTCTCCTCTTAAAAAAAGATAAGGATCCAACTCTCTGCGGCTCATACAGACCTCTTTCGTTAATAAATGTAGATGCTAAGATCCTTGCTAAAGCCTTGGCTTATCGCTTGGAGAACATTGTGCCAACTATTGTCTCAAATGAACAGACAGGGTTTGTTAAGGGGCGACAGTTATTCTTTAATGTGCGGACACTTTTAAATATTATTCACTCTAAAACTGTCACCACAACACCTGAAGTCGTAATCTCAGTCGATGCTGAAAAGGCATTTGATAGGATTGAATGGGACTATTTATTTACTGTACTGAAGAAGTTTGGGCTGGGGAATGGGTTCATTTCTTTGATTCGTCTCCTTTACACGTCTCCACAAGCAAGCGTTTCCACTAATGGCATTCAGTCCAATTTTTTTACTCTAGCCCGTGGCACCAGACAGGGGTGTCCCCTCTCTCCCCTATTATTCGCACTAGCTATAGAGCCCCTGTCAATCTTTCTGAGGTCCTCCCCCACTTTTACTGGGATCTCCCGATTGGGAACAGAATATAAGCTGTCACTTTACGCTGATGACTTACTGTTATATGTCTCGGATCCTGTCCTCTCCATTCCTTCAATTTTATCTGCTTTCCAGAGATTCGGGTCTTTCTCAGGCTATAAAGTGAACGTATCTAAAAGTGAATGCTATCCCATTAATGACTCAGCAACACAGCTCGTACAGTCAGATATCCCTTTTAAGATTAGTCCTTCCGGCTTTAGGTATCTTGGGATCAACGTAACCAGAACGTTAAGCTCTCTTTTTTCTGCTAATCTCTCACCTTTAATGTCTACAATTAAATCTGACCTCCATAGATGGAAAAGCTTACCTCTTTCATTAATTGGAAGAATTAACGCAGTTAAAATGAATATTTTGCCCAAATTTCTATTTCTGTTCCATTGTCTTCCACTTTTCTTACCAAAACACTTTTTTAAAATAATTGATCAAACTATTTCTGACTTCTTATGGTGTGGGAAGGCTCCTAGAATCCGCAAATCCACACTTCAGAGATGTAAATTCAATGGCGGACTGGCACTTCCCAATTTTCAACTGTATTATTGGGCAGCACATATTCAAAAAATTTCATTTTGGTTCAAATCGGTGAATATGCCATGGTGTAAATTGGAGGCACAGTCATGCATTTCATCTTCTTTACCTGCTCTACTTACCTCATCTATTCCATCCAACCTCTCTGTCTTTAAAAATAATCAAGTGGTTCACTCCACACTTAAAATTTGGTATCAATTTAGGAAACACTTCAAATTTAAGTCAGCATCTACTTTAGCTCCATTACTGAACAATCATTTATTTCGACCTCCGCTTACAGATTCAACCTTTCTCATATGGCATAATAAGGGCCTGAAAAGTTTTGGAGATCTTTACAAGGATGGTATCTTTCGCAGCTTTGCAGATCTCTCAGGTGAATTTAATCTCCCGCCTTCTCATCTCTTTCGATACTTTCAGATTAGACACTGCGCTAAAGCTTTGTTTCCAGTTTTTCCATCCTCTCCGCCGACTCTACAGTGGGAGGTGCTTTTAAGCCATGATCCACTTCAAAAATCACTGATCTCTAAGGTTTACGATGACCTTCTGTCTTTCGATCTCTCTCCAGTTATTAAAGTTAGGGCTGTCTGGGAAGATGAACTGGATCTAAATTTGGAGGATGACTGGTGGGACGCTGCTCTTAAAAAAATTTACACAAGTTCATCCTGCGCTCGTCTTACACTTATACAGTTTAAAGTACTGTTTAGAGTCCACTTTTCTAAAGCTCGACTCTCACAGATCTATCCCAGTGTCACTGACGAATGCGACAAATGTCATGCCTCGTCCTGCAATTTAACCCATATGTTTTACTCTTGCCCACTACTTTCTCGCTTTTGGTCGAATTATTTTGACACCATGTCAAAAATACTCTCGGTGAATATAAAAGTCTCCCCCCATGTTGCCATATTCGGGCTCCCAGAGGACCATGGCCGGTTTACTTCAAACCAAATAGACATTTTGGCTTTTACTTCCTTACTGGCAAGACGCCACCTTCTTCTCCACTGGAAGTCGACTAAGGCTCCTTCTAGTACCCAGTGGCTGAACGACACCATGTTTTTTCTGAAGCTGGAAAAGATTAAATATTCACTGAAGGGTAGTTGCAACAAATTTTATAATAAGTGGCTTCCCTTTCTTACATTCTTCCACTCTCTCCAGTCCCTGCCTCCTGATTGACGGATCACCCCCCCCTCCCTCTCTTCTCTCATTCCTCTCTTTCTTCCTCCTTTTTATTTATCTTTTTATTTACTTTTCTTTTGTTTTTGGGGTTTTTTTTTTTTTTTTTTTTTTTTTTTTTTTTTTTCCCCCTTTTTACTCATCTATTTTTTTAATTCATACTGTTTAGCTTAAATACTTAAATATTACTTATATATAAGAATATAATAATTTTCGTGTATTTATCATTGTTTTGTGTGGAGTTTTTGTTCTGTTCTTAATCCCAAAAAAAAAAAAAAAAAAAAAAAAAAAAGGAAAAAAAAAAAAAAAGGGGGACCGGAGAGTGTGTTCCAACTACAGGGGGATCACACTTCTCAGCCTCCCGGGGAAAGTCTACGCCAGGGTACTGGAGAGGAGATTACGGCCGATAGTCGAACCTCGGATTCAAGAGGAACAATGCGGTTTTCGTCCCGGTCGTGGAACACTGGACCAGCTCTACACCCTCCGCAGGGTGCTCGAGGGTTCATGGGAATTTGCCCAACCAGTCTACATGTGTTTTGTGGATCTGGAGAAGGCATTTGACCGTGTCCCTCGTGCCATTCTGTGGGGGGTGCTGAGTGAGTATGGAGTCCGGGGCCCTCTACTAAGGGCTGTCCGGTCTCTGTATGATCGAAGCAGGAGTCTGGTTCGCATTGCCGGCAGTAAGCCAGACTTGTTCCCGGTGCATGTTGGACTCCGGCAGGGCTGCCCTTTGTCACCGGTCCTGTTCATAATTTTTATGGACAGGATTTCTAGGCGCAGCCAGGGGCCGGAGGGGATCCGGTTTGGGAACCTCAGGATTTCATCTCTGCTTTTTGCAGATGATGTTGTCCTGTTGGCTTCATCAGACCGGGACCTCCAGCATGTGCTGGGGCGGTTTGCGGCCGAGTGCGACGCGGCAGGGATGGGAATCAGCACCTCCAAGACCGAGGCCATGGTTCTCAACCGGAAAAGGGTGGCATGCCTTCTCCGGGTGGGTGGAGAAGTCCTGCCTCAGGTGGAGGAGTTCAAGTATCTCGGGATCTTGTTCACGAGTGAGGGAACAATGGAGCGTGAGATTGACAGGCGGATCGGTGCAGCGTCCGCAGTAATGCGGTCGATGTACTGGACCGTCGTGGTAAAGAGGGAGCTGAGTCGAAAGGCGAAGCTCTCGATTTACCGGTCAATCTACGCCCCTACCCTCACCTATGGTCATGAACTTTGGGTAGTGACCGAAAGGACAAGATCGCGGATACAAGCGGCCGAGATGAGTTTCCTCCGCAGGGTGGCTGGACGCTCCCTTAGAGATAGGGTGAGGAGTTCGGTCACCCGGGAGGAGCTCGGAGTCGAGCCGCTGCTCCTCCACATTGAGAGGAGTCAGCTGAGGTGGCTTGGGTATCTGTACCGGATGCCTCCTGGACGCCTCCCTAGGGAGGTGTTCCAGGCATGTCCCACCGGGAGGAGACCCCGGGGAAGACCCAGGACACGCTGGAGAGACTATGTCTCTCGGCTGGCCTGGGAACGCCTCGGACTCCCCCCGGAAGAGCTGGAGGAGGTGTCTGGGGTGAGGGAAGTCTGGGCATCCCTGCTGAGGCTGCTGCCCCCGCGACCCGGTAACGGATAAAGCGGGAGAAGATGAGTGAGTGAGTGAGTCTGGGGGTTGGGAAGGTTCTGATTGGATAGGGGGACATATTTATGTCTACCGGAAGAAAACAAACTTACTCGATTAGCAACAACATTATTAGCATGCTTTTTGGATTTGTTTTGATTTTATTTTTCAAGCAGCAGCACGACAACATCATGTCGATGAATTTCTTTCGTGTGCTGAGGAGGAGGGAGATAGAAGACCGAGCTTTGGCAAATAGCAGAAACCGGTCAGTTCAACGATTGCTCTACCTCAGCCCAATTCAGCTCGCAATGCCTGACAGCAGCAATTTTGATGTTTCCTGTTTCCATGTGTTCTTTTAATTATTTCCAGGTCCTCCAAGCTATTTATTAAATAAATGGTCTCTGCTCTTGACCAGCGTTTACTGCGTGCTGCCATCTTGAAACTTTGGAAAACCAGCCCAGCGTGGAATATAAGTGTCATGGAGACAGGCGGGCGAGGGAACGAGCAGAAAGAAAGACCGGAATTAATTTAAAGAGGAATGAGTGGATATATGATCTGGAATTATTCTATTCGGATTTAAAATCAGAATAAACCAGCCACTTACTTCGGAATTAAGTTTAATTCGGAATGGCCATTTTAATTTGGAATTAGGTGTTTACATGGACTACGTTTACATGCAGTCAAAATTCGGGTTATTGCTAATATTCCCAGTTACTGAAACATTCGGAATATTCCGTTTACATGGTAATTAATCATTTGGGATACCTGGATCAAACCAGCGACGCACGGAGAAACGTCATGACGCAATTCCCGTCATTTCCGCTTTCTTCTTCCTGTATCCAAATTCAAAACAAATATTGGGGTTTTAAAAGGGTTATTGATGCATGGAAACGCAGTCATTGTTATTTTAATCATTTTAAATCAGATTTAATTTTAATTCTGAATTAAGAGGAATTAAACTTCCCATGTAAACGCACTATTGTCACTGAGTGGGGGTGCAAAGCCCTCACTGA